>NW_028135300.1:0-154486 GCF_964662115.1 Mustela nivalis | reverse complement strand
ATATGAAGAAAGTGCGAGTCAGGCGCTTGCTCAGGCTTTTGTCTCTGGATTTTGTATCAGCGATGGCCGTGGAATGTCGGGGAGGCCTCATGGGCCATGGACGAATCTTCCTCTCTGAGGAAAGGCCCGATTCCCAATTGCTTTTCGTCAATCTGTGGGATGGGAGGACTCATTTCAGGTTTGTTACCTCAGGTATCCCACCAAAGGAGGAACTCCAAAGCAAAGCCGTGGGGAAGACTGAAAGGACAACCCGAACTATGGTTAAAAATTGGGGCCTAGGGGCATGGCAAGCCCAATTTGCTATCTCTTCATCCAGCCACTGAGTGGCCTTACTTGAGGACTGGGCTCAGCCTGAGGGTCACAATGTGTGTTTGTGACCAATGTGGCCCGCGAGCTTGGGCGGGGCCTCATGGGCCACACTGGTTTCCACGACACTGAACGTTGGACAACATGCCAACCACAAGGTTTCTTGCCATGGGGAAGGAGTTCTGATTTCTGCATCACCTTCAACCTTGGGCAGTGATTGGAGATAAGTCTAGGTTCTGAAACCTGAAAACCGAGGTTGGGTAGAGATGACGACCTAAGGCCATGGCGGCTGGATGTGCTCAGTGTGTGGCCAGCTGTCTGGGAGGGGCCAGGGGGTCCAGGCTCAGGCTGTGTCAGAAAGGGCATTAGTGCCCTGGTCAGCCTATGTATTTGGGGTACAGCCAAGGTCGGTGTACGTTGATCCTCATTTGGGGTTACTGGGTAGCCCCAGAGGACAATATTTTTCTTCTGGAGGGCAGTCATAGTGCTCCATTGTAGTTCTGGATTTCCAAATGGAGGGCTTGTGGGCCAGTAGTCTGACGACAAAAGTCTAAGAACACAAGCTCGGCTTAGGTTTCTGGGTGAGGCTATGGCAGGCACAATCTACAGACCTGAATCGAGATTTCGTGCATCTGAAGTCAGGGCGAGGATCAGACGATCGCTCAGGTTGGAGTTTCTGTCCCTGATGGCCCCTTCATGAATGGGGGGGGGGCATCACGAGGCCACGTGTGTTTTCCCACTATGGGAGTTGTGAGAAGCTCCAAACTGCAGTGAGTCTTCTGCAGGACAATTGAGACCTGTTGTTTGGCTCCAGGGCAATGATTCTGAGCAGGGTTCTAAGGATGGATGGCTGGGTAGCCCACCTCGCATTCCAATTGTCTCCTAGCAACAAGACAGGTTAGATCTCCTGGATCTGTGGTCAGCTACCGAGGATGCTGAGTTGAAATGGACACCCCTGGGGATTGGTCCTAATGTGCTTTTGTGTCTATGGAGACCTTGGAATGAAGCGGTGGCACTGGGGCCCTAAAGGGTTCTCCTAAACAGAGGCTTTGACACAGCTCCAACGTGCAAGTTTCCCATGTGTAGATGAGATGTTTTCTGATGGGTGAATCAAGAAACAGCAATATGCTGCTTTTGAAATCCAGGCCTCTGAGGAGAGATGCCTGGAAAACAAAGCAATGGATCTGATTAGTGCCTAGGGGCCTGTTATTTCCTTTTTACCTCTGGGGACATCTGTCTATGGGTCTGAGTGCAGGTAGTTGCTCATTTGGACTCAGATTGCCCCTGTTTTTCCTGGGAAGCCACCACTTTTGAGATGGATCAGGGACTTTGGAGGTTTATCCTATTAGAAGGGTTGTGGCCATGGAATGGGTACAAACAATTCCCTTGGAGAAGGCAAGTACAGTCCTCAGGTTTGGCTCCAGGGGCCTGAGCCTGTAGGTTGTGTATGCCAGGGCTGTTTAGACAGTTGTCTGAAAACAAACTCAGATTAGGTTTGGGGACGTAGGTATGGCAGGCCTGATCTACAACCATTAGAAGAACTCTTCAGGATATGAAGAAAGTGCGAGTCTGAGGCGCTTGCTCAGGCTTTTGTCTCTGGATTTTGTATCAGCGATGGCCGTGGAATGTCGGGGAGGCCTCATGGGCCATGGACGAATCTTCCTCTCTGAGAATTTGGCCCGATACCCAATTGCTTTTCGTCAATCTGTGGGATGGGAGGACTCATTTCAGGTTTGTTACCTCAGGTGTCCCACCAAAAGAGTTATTCCAAAGCAAAGCCGTGGGGAAGACTGAAGGGACAACCCGAAATATGGTTAAAAATTGGGGCCTAGGGGCATGGCAAGCCCAATATGCTATCTCTTCATCCAGCCACTGAGTGGCCTTACTTGAGGACTGGGCTCAGCCTAAGGGTCACAATGTGTGTTTGTGACCAATGTGGCCCGCGAGCATTGGCGGGGCCTCATGTGCCACACTGTTTTGAACGACCCTGAACGTTGGACAACATGCCAAACACAAGGTTTCTTGCCATGGGGAAGGAGTTCTGATTTCTGCATCACCTTCAAACTTGGGCAGTGATTGGAAATTAGGTCTAGGTTCTGAAACCTGGAAACCGAGGTTGGGAAGAGATGACGACCTAAGGCCACGGAGGCTCGATGTGCTAAGTGTGCGGCCAGCTGTCTGGGACGGGCTAGGGGCTCCAGGCTCAGGCTGTGTCAGAAAGGGCATTAGTGCCCTGGTCAGCCTATGTATTTGGGGTACAGCCAAGGTCGGTGTAGGTTGATCCTCATTTGGGGTTACTGGGTAGCCCCAGAGGACAATGTTTTTCTTCTGGTGGGCCGGCAAGTGCTGCATTGTAGTTCTGGATTGCCAAACTGGAGGGCTTGTGGGCCAGTAGTCTGACGACAAAAGTCTGAGAACACAAGCTAGGCTTAGGTTTCTGGTTGAGGCCATGGCAGTCACAATCTACAGACCTGAATCGAGATCTCGTGCAACTGAAGTCAGGGCGAGGATCAGACGATCGCTCAGGTTGGAGTTTCTGTCCCTGATGGCCCCTTCATGAATGGGGGGGGGCACCACGAGGCCATGGGGTTTTCCCACGATGAGAGTTATGAGAAGCTCCAAACAGCAGAGAGTCTTCTGCAGGTCAATTGAGACCGTTGCTTGACTCCAGGCCAATGATTCTGAGCAGTGTTCTAAGGATGGATGGCTGCGTAGCCCACCTCGCATTCCAATTTTCTCCTAGCAACAAGACAGGTTAAATCTCCTGGATCTGTGGGGAGCAACCGAGGACGCTGTGTTGAAATGGACACCCCTAAGGATGGGTCCTAATGTGCTTTTTTGTCTATGGAGACCTTGGAATGAAGAGGTGGCACTGGTTCCCTAACGTGTTCTCCTAAACAGAGGCTTTGACACAGCTCCAACGTGCAAGTTTCCTATGTGTAGATGAGATGTTTTCTGATGGGTGAGTCATGAAACAGCTATATGCTGCTTTTGAAATCCAGGCCTCTGAGGAGAGATGCCTGGAAACCAAAGCAATGGATCTGATTAGTGCCTAATGGCCTGTTCTTACCTTTTTACCTCTAGGGACATCTGTCTATGGGTCTGAGTGCAGGTAGGTGCTCACTTGGGCTCAGAATGCCCCTGTTTTTCCTGGGAAGCCACCACTTTTGAGAAGGATCAGGGACTTTGGAGGTTTATCCTATGAGAAGGGTTGTGGCCATTGGAATGGGCACACACAATTCCCTTGGAGAGGGCAAGTACAGTCCTCAGGTTTGGCTCCAGGGGCCTGAGCCTGTAGGTTGTGTAGGCCAGGGCTGTTTGGACAGTTGTCTGAAAACACAAACTCGGCTTATGTTTCGGGTCATAGGTATGGCAGGACTGATGTACAGACCATGAGGAGAACTCTTCGGGATTTGAAAGAAGGGCGAGTGTGAGGCTCCTTCTCAAGTTTTTGTCTCTGGATATCGTGTCACTCATGGTCGTGGAATTTCTGGGTGACTTTATGGGAAATGGACGAATCTTACTCTCTGGTGGTTTGGCCCCGTCCAAAGAGATTGGGGTCATTCTGTGGGCTGGAAGAAGTCCTTTTTTTTTGTTGTTGTTGTTGTTGTTGTTGTTTTCTTTTTTAACCTCAGGAGTCCCACCAAATGAGGGATTCCAGAATAGAAACCTGGGGAGTGGCGATTGGACAGTCAGAAATCTGGTTAAAAATTGAGGCCTAGTGACATGTCAAGCCCATTATGACATCTAAGGTCCAGCCACTGAGAGGACTTACTAGAGAACAGGACTCATGCTGAGGGTCACAATGCGTGTGTATGCCCTCGTCGCACTCAAGAATGATCGGGGCCTCAGGGTGAATGCTGGTTTCTCCTACACTGAACGTTGGACAACGTGCCAACCACAAGGGTTCTTGCCATGGGTAAGGAGGAGTTCTGATTTCTGCATAACATTCACCCCTGGGCAGTGATTGGAGATAAGGTCTCGTTTCTGAAGCCTGAAAACTGAGGTAGGGAAAAGATGATGACCTAAGGCCATGGCGGGTTTTATGTGCTCAGTGTGCGGTCAGCTTTCTGGGTGTTGGTCAGGAGGTCCGGGCTCAGGTTGTGTTCGACAGTGCATTAGTGCCCAGGTTAGACTATATAATTTGGGTAATATCGAGTGCTGTGTAGGTTTATCCTCATTTAAGGTGCCTGGGCAGCTCATGAGGCAATAATTTTTTTTTTTTTCTAGAGGGCCGGGAGAGTGCTGCATTGTGGGTCCGGAATTGCCAAATTTTAGGACTTCGGGGCCAGGAGTTTGAGGACGGAAGTGTGAGAAGACAGGCTAGACATGGGTTTCAGGGCGAGGGCACGACAGGTATCCCCTGCAGATCTGAACCAATATCTCATGCTTCTGAAGTCAGGGCGAGGATCAGACGTTGGCTCAGGTTGGAGTTCCTGTGCATGAAGGCCGCTTTATGAAGGGAGCGGAATCTCGGGGCCATTGAGGTTTTCCCACGTTGGGAGTTGTGGGATGCCCCCTTCAAGGATTCCTTCTGCGGGACAATTGAGACCTGTTGGACAGCTCCAGGACATCCCATATGGAATGACTCCAGAGCACCGTTCGCGGATGGATGCCTGGGAAGCCCGCCTCGCATTCCAATTGTCTCCTAGCAACAAGACAGTTTTGATCTGATGGCTCTGCCGGAGCAACCGGGGTGGCTGAGTTGAAATGGACTTTCCTGAGGATGGGTCCTAATGTGTTTTTGTGTCCATGAGAGCCTTGGAATGGGGCGGTGGCACCGGGACCCTGAAGTACTCTCCTAAGCTTTGGACATGGCTCCCATGCACAGGTTTCCTTGTGGAGACGAGATGAGTTCTGATGGGTGCCTCAGGAAAACCCCTATGCTCGTATTGGAATCAGGCTTTTGAGGACACATGCCTGTAACCCAAAGCAATGGATCCTATTATGGCCTAGGATCCTGTCTGGTTCAATCTTCTTCTCTGGGGACATCCATCTATGGTATGAGTGGATGTCGATTATCAGCTGGTGTCAGACAGTCCTTGTTTGTTCCGGGCGACCTACACTATTGGGATGGCCTCAGGGACTTTGGAGGTTTCTCCTAATTTGTACGATTTTGGACCATGGAATGGGCAGAATTCCCATGGATTGGTAGGCACAGTCCTAATGTGTGGCTCCAGGCGCCCAGCCTGGAGCGTGTGTGGCCCAAGACTTTGAGGACAGAAGTCTGAAAACACAAACTCAGCTTAGGTTTGGGGACCTAGGTATGGCAGGCCCGATCTACAAACCATGAGAAGAACTCTTTAAGATATGAAGAAAGTGCGAGTCTGAGGCGCTTGCTCAGGCTTTTGTCTCTGGATTTTGTATCAGCGATGGCCGTGGAATGTCGGGGAGGCCTCATGGGCCATGGACGAATCTTCCTCTCTGAGGATTTGGCCCGATTCCCAATTGCTTTTCGTCAATCTGTGGGATGGGAGGACTCATTTCAGGTTTGTTACCTCAGGTGTCCCACCAAAAGAGGAATTCCAAAGCCAAGCCGTGGGGAAGACTGAAGGGACAACCCGAACTATGGTTTAAAAATTGGGGCCTAGGGGCATGGCAAGCCCATATGCTATCTCTTCATCCAGCCACTGAGTGGCCTTACTTGAGGACTGAGCTCAGCCTGAGGGTCACAATGTGTGTTTGTGACCAATGTGGTCCGCGAGCATGGGCGGGGCCTCATGGGCCACACTGGTTTCAACGACACTGATCGTTGGACAACATGCCAACCACAAGGTTTCTTGCCATGGGGAAGGAGTTCTGATTTCTGCATCACCTTCAACCTTGGGCACTGATTGGAGATAAGGTCTAGGTTCTGAAACCTGAAAACCGTGGTTGGGAAGAGATGACGACCTAAGGCCATGGCGGCTGGATGTGCTCAGTGTGCGGCCAGCTGTCTGGGAGGGGCCAGGGGCTCCAGGCTCAGGCTGTGTCAGAAAGGGCATTAGTGCCCTGGTCAGCCTATGTATTTGGGGTACAGCCAAGGTCGGTGCAGGTTGATCCTCATTTGGGGTTACTGGGTAGCCCCAGAGGACAATGTTTTTCTTCTGGAGGGCAGGCAGAGTGCTGCATTGTAGTTCTGGATTGCCAAACTGGAGGGATTGTGGGCAAGTAGTCTGATGACAAAAGTCTGAGAACACAAGCTAGGCTTAGGTTTCTCGGTGAGGCCATGGCAGGCACAATCTACAGACCTGAATCGAGATCTCGTGCATCTGAAGTCAGGGCGAGGATCAGACGATCGCTCAGGTTGGAGTTTCTGTCCCTGATGGCCCCTTCATGAATGGGGGGGGGCATCACGAGGCCATGGGTGTTTTCCCACGATGGGAGTTGTGAGAAGCTGTAACTGCAGAGAGTCTTCTGCAGGACAATTGAGACTTGTTGCTTGGCTCAGGCCAATGATTCTGAGCAGGGTTCTAAGGATGGATGGCTTGGTAGCCCACCTCGCATTCCAATTGTCTCCTAGCAACAAGACAGGTTAGATCTCCTGGATCTGTGGGGAGCAACCGAAAACGCTGAGTTGAAATGGACACCCCTGGGGATGGGTCCTAACGTGCTTTTGTATCTATGGAGACCTTGGAATGAAGCGGTGGCACTGGGGCCCTAAAGAGTTCTCCTAAACAGAGGCTTTGATACAGCTCCAACGTGCAAATTTCCCATGTGTAGATGAGATGTTTTCTGATGGGTGAGTCAAGAAACAGCTATATGCTGCTTTTGAAATCCAGGCCTCTGAGGAGAGATGCCTGGAAACCAAAGCAATGGATCTGATTAGTGCCTAGGGGCCTTTTCTTTCCTTTTTACCTCTGGGGACATCTGTCTATGGGTCTGAGTGCAGGTAGGTGCTCACTTGGGCTCAGAATGCCCCTGTTTTCCTGGGAAGCCACCACTATTGAGATGGAGCAGGGACTTTGGAGGTTTATCCTATTAGAAGGGTTTTGGCCATTGGAATAGGCACACAATTCCCTTGGAGAGGGCAACAACAGTCCTCAGGTTTGGCTCCAGGGGCCCGAGCCTGTAGGTTGTGTAGGCCAGGGCTGTTTGGACAGTTGTCTGAAAACACAAACTCGGCTTATGTTTCGGTCATAGGTATGGCAGGACTGATCTACAGACCATGAGGAGAACTCTTCGGGATTTGGAAGAAGGGCGAGTGTGAGGCTCCTGCTCAAGTTTTTGTCTCTGGATATCGTGTCACTCATGGTCGTGGAATTTCTGGGTGACTTCATGGGAAATGGACGAGTCTTACTCTCTGGTGGTTTGGACCCGTCCAAAGAGTTTGGGTTCATTCTGTGGGCTGGAAGAAGTCCGTTTTTTTTTTTTGTTGTTGTTGTTTTCTTTTTTAACCTCAGGTGTCCCACCAAATGATGGATTCCAGAGTAGAGTCCTGGGGAGGGGCGCCTGGACAATCAGAAATCTGGTTAAAAATTGGGGCCTAGGGACATGTCAAGCCCATTATGACATCAAATGGTTCAACCACTGAGAGGACTTACTAGAGGACAGGACTCATGCTGAGGGTCACAATGCGTGTGTATGCCCTCATCGCACTCAAGAATGGGCGGGGCCTCAGGGTGAATGCTGGTTTCTCCTACACTGAACGTGCCAACCACAAGGATTCTTGCCATGGGTAAGGAGGAATTCTGATTTCTGCATCACACTCACCCCTGGACAGTAATTGGAGATAAGGTCTCGGTTCTGAAGCCTGAAAACTGAGGTAGGGAAGAGATGATGACCTAAGGCCATGGCGGGTTTTATGTGTTCAGTGTGCGGTCAGCTTTCTGGCTGTTGGTCAGGAGGTCCGGACTCAGGTTGTGTTCGACAGTGCATTAGTGCCCAGGTTAGACTATATAATTTGGGTAAGGTCGAGTGCTGTGTAGGTTTATCCTCATTTAAGGTGCCTGGGCAGCTCATGAGGCAATAATTTTTTTTCTAGAGGGCCGGCAGAGTGCTGCATTGTGGGTCCGGAATTGCCAAACTTGAGGGCTTCGGGGCCAGGAGTGTGAGGACGGAAGTCTGAGAAGACAAGCTAGACTTGGGTTTCAGGGCGAGGGCACGGCAGGTACCCCCTGCAGATCTGAACCAATATCTCATGCATCTGAAGTCAGGGCGAGGATCAGACGTTGGCTCAGGTTGGAGTTTCTGAGCATGACGGCCGCTTCATGAAAAGAGCGGAATCTCGAGGCCATTGAGGTTTTCCCACGTTGGGAGATGTGGGATGCCCCCTTCAAGGATTCCTTCTGCGGGACAATTGAGACCTGTTGGACAGCTCCAGGACATCCCATATGGAATGACTCCAGAGCACCGTTCGCGGATGGATGCCTGGGAAGCCCGTCTCCAATTCCAATTGTCTCCTAGCAACAAGACAGTTTAGATCTGATGCCTCTGCCGGAGAAACCGGGGTGGCTGAGTTGAAATGGACTTTCCTGAGGATGGGTCATAATGTGATTTTGTGTCCATGAGGGCCTTGGAATGGGGCGGTGGCACCGGGACCCTGAAGTACTCTCCTAAGCTTTGGACATGGCTCCCATGCACAGGTTTCCTTGTGGAGACGAGATGAGTTCTGATGGGTGCCTCAGGAAAACCCCTATGCTCATATTGGAATCAGGCTTTTGAGGACACATGCCTGTAACCCAAAGCAATGGATCCTATTATGGCCTAGGGAACTGTCTGGTTCATTCTTCTTCTCTGGGGACATCCATCTATGGTATGAGTGGAGGGCGATTATCAGCTGGTGTCAGACAGCCCTTGTTTGTTCCGGGCGAACTACACTATTGGGATGGCCTCAGGGACTTTGGATGTTTCTCCTAATTTGTACTATTTTGGACAATGGAATGGGCAGAATTCCCATGGATTGGTAGGCACAGTCCTAATGTGTGGCTCCAGTGGCCCAGCCTGCAGGGTGGTTGCCCCAAGACTTTGAGGACAGAAGTCTGAAAACTCAAACTCAGCTTAGATTTGGGGACGTAGGTATGGCAGGCCCGATCTACAAAAGAGAAGAACTCTTCAGGATATGAAGAAAGTGCTAGTCTGAGGCGCTTGCTCAGGCTTTTGTCTCTGGATTTTGTATCAGCGATGGCCGTGGAATGTCGGGGAGGCCTCATGGGCCATGGAGGAATCTTCCTCTCTGAGGATTTGGCCCGATTCCCAATTGCTTTTCGTCAATCTGTGGGATGGGAGGACTCATTTCAGGTTTGTTACCTCAGGTGTCCCACCAAAAGAGGAATTCCAAAGCCAAGCCGTGGGGAAGACTGAAGGGACAACCCGAATTATGGTTAAAAATTGGGGTCTAGGGGCATGGCAAGCCCAATATGCTATCTCTTCATCCAGCCACTGAGTGGCCTTACTTGAGGACTGGGCTCAGCCTGAGAGTCACAATGTGTGTTTGTGACCAATGTGGCCCGCGAGCATGGGCGGGGCCAAATGGGCCAAACTGGTTTGAACTACAGTGAACGTTGGACAAATGCCAACCACAAGGTTTCTTGCCATGGGAAGGAGTTCTGATTTCTGCATCACCTTCAACCCTGGGCAGTGATTGGAGATAAGGTCTAGGTTCTGAAACCTGAAAACCGAGGTTGTGAAGAGATGACGACCTAAGGCCATGGCGGCTGGATGTGCTCAGTGTGTGGCCAGCTGTCTGGGAGGGGCCAGGGATTCCAGGCTCAAGCTGTGTCAGAAAGGACATTAGTGCCCTAGTCAGACTATGCATTTGGGGTACAGCCATGGTCGGTGCAGGTTGATCCTCATTTGGGGTTACTGGGTAGCCCCAGAGGACAATGTTTTTCTTCTGGAGGGTCGGCAGAGTGCTGCATTGTAGTTGTGGATTGCCAAACTGGAGGGCTTGTGGGCCAGTAGTCTGACGACCAAAGTCTGAGAACACAAGGGTGAGGCCATGGCAGGCACAATCTACAGACCTGAATCGAGATCTCGTGCATCTGAAGTCAGCGCGAGGATCAGACGATCGCTCAGGTTGGAGTTTCTGTCCCTGATGGCCCCTTCATGAATGGGGGGGGGGGCATCACGAGGCCATGGGTGTTTTCCCACGATGGGAGTTGTGAGAAGCTCCAAACTGCAGAGAGTCTTCTGCAGGACAATTGAGACCTGTTGTTTGGCTCCAGACCAATGACTCTGAGCAGGGTTCTAAGGATGGATGGCTGGGTAGCCCACCTCGCATTCCAATTGTCTCCTAGCAACAAGACAGGTTAAATGTCCTGGATCTGTGGGGAGCAACCGAGGACACTGTGTTGAAATGGACATTCCTAAGGATGGGTCCTAATGTGCTTTTGTGTCTATGGAGACCTTGGAATGAAGAGGTGGCACTGGTGCCCTAAATGGTTCTCCTAAACAGAGGCTTTGACACAGCTCCAACGTGCAAGTTTCCCATGTGTAGATGAGATGTTTTCTGATGGGTGATTCAAGAAACAACTATATGCTGCTTTTGAAATCCAGGCCTCTGAGGAGAGATGCCTGGAATCCAAAGCAATGGATCTGATTAGTGCGTAGGGGCCTGTTCTTTCCTTTTCTGCCTCGGGGACATCTGTCTATGGGTCTGAGTGCAGGTAGGTGCTCTGTAGGGCTCAGATTGCCCCTGTTTTTCCTGGGAAGCCACCACTTTTGAGATGGATCAGGGACTTTGGAGGTTTATCCTATTAGAAGGGTTGTGGCCATTGGAATGGGCACACACAATTCCCTTGGAGAGGGCAAGTACAGTCCTCAGGTTTGGCTCCAGGGGCCTGAGCCTGTAGGTTGTGTAGGCCAGGGCTGTTTGGACAGTTGTCTGAAAACACAAACTCAGCTTATGTTTCGGGTCATAGGTATCGCAGGACTGATCTAAAGACCATGAGGAAAACTCTTCGGGATTTGAAAGAAGGGCGAGTGAGGCTCCTGCTCAAGTTTTTGTCTCTTGATATCGTGTCACTCATGGTCGTGGAATTTCTGGGTGACTTCATGGGAAATGGACGATTCTTACTCTCTGGTGGTTTGGCCCCATCCAAAGAGAATGGGGTCATTCTGTGAGCTGGAAGAAGTCCGTTTTTTGTTGTTGTTGTTGTTGTTGTTGTTTTCTTTTTTAACCTCAGGTGTCCCACCAATGAGGGATTCCAGAATAGAGACCTGGGGAGGGGCGACTGGACAGTCACAAATCTGGTTAAAAATTGGGGCCTAGTGACATGTCAAGCCCATTATGACATCTAAAGGTCCAGCTACTGAGAGGACTTACTAGAGGACAGGACTCATGCTGAGGGTCACAATGCGTGTGTATGCCCTCGTCGCACTCAATAATGGGCGGGGCCTCAGGGTGAATGCTGGTTTCTCCTACACTGAACGTTGGACAACGTGCCAACCACAAGGGTTCTTGCCATGGGTAAGGAGGAGTTCTGATTTCTGCATAACATTCACCCCTGGGCAGTGATTGGAGATAAGGTCTCGTTTCTGAAGCCTGAAAACTGAGGTAGGGAAGAGATGATGACCTAAGGCCATGGCGGGTTTTATGTGCTCAGTGTGCGGTCAGCTTTCTGGGTGTTGGTCAGGAGGTCCGGGCTCAGGTTGTGTTCGACAGTGCATTAGTGCCCAGGTTAGACTATATAATTTGGGCAAGGTCGAGAGCTGTGTAGGTTTATCCTCATTTAAGGTGCCTGGGCAGCTCATGAGGCAATAATTTTTTTTTTTTCTAGAGGGCCGGCAGAGTGCTGCATTGTGGGTCCGGAATTGCCAAATTTTAGGACTTCGGGGCCAGGAGTTTGAGGACGGAAGTGTGAGAAGACAAGCTAGACATGGGTTTCAGGGTGAGGGCACGACAGGTACCCCCTGCAGATCTGAACCAATATCTCATGCTTCTGAAGTCAGAGCGAGGATCAGACGTTGGCTCAGGTTGGAGTTCCTGTGCATGACGGCCGCTTTATGAAGGGAGCGGAATCTCGGGGCCATTGAGGTTTTCCCACGTTGGGAGTTGTGGGATGCCCCCTTCAAGGATTCCTTCTGCGGGACAATTGAGACCTGTTGGACAGCTCCAGGACATCCCATATGGAATGACTCCAGAGCACCATTTGCGGATGGATGCCTGGGAAGCCCGCCTCGCATTCCAATTGTCTCCTAGCAACAAGACAGTTTTGATATGATGGCTCTGCCGGAGCAACCGGGGTGGCTGAGTTGAAATGGACTTTCCTGAGGATGGGTCCTAATGTGTTTTTGTGTCCATGAGGGCCTTGGAATGGGGCGGTGGCACCGGGACCCTGAAGTACTCTCCTAAGCTTTGGACATGGCTCCCATGCACAGGTTTCCTTGTGGAGACGAGATGAGTTCTGATGGGTGCCTCAGGAAAACCCCTATGCTCGTATTGGAATCAGGCTTTTGAGGACACATGCCTGTAACCCAAAGCAATGGATCCTATTATGGCCTAGGGTCCTGTCTGGTTCAATCTTCTTCTCTGGGGACATCCATCTATGGTATGAGTGGAGGTCGATTATCAGCTGGCGTTAGACAGCCCTTGTTTGTTCCGGGCGACCTACACTATTGGGATGGCCTCAGGGACTTTGGAGGTTTCTCCTAATTTGTACGATTTTGGACCATGGAATGGGCAGAATTCCCATGGATTGGTAGGCACAGTCCTAATGTGTGGCTCCAGGCGCCCAGCCTGGAGCGTGTGTGGCCCAAGACTTTGAGGACAGAAGTCTGAAAACACAAACTCAGCTTAGGTTTGGGGACGTAGGTATGGCAGGCCCGATCTACAAACCATGAGAAGAACTCTTCAAGATATGAAGAAAGTGCGAGACTGAGGCGCTTGCTCAGGCTTTTGTCTCTGGATTTTGTATCAGCGATGGCCGTGGAATGTCGGGGAGGCCTCATGGGCCATGGACGAATCTTCCTCTCTGAGGATTTGGCCCGATTCCCAATTGCTTTTCGTCAATCTGTGGGATGGGAGGACTCATTTCAGTTTTGTTACCTCAGGTGTCCCACCAAAAGAGGAATTCCAAAGCCAAGCCGTGGGGAAGACTGAAGGGACAACCCGAACTATGGTTAAAAATTGGGGCCTAGGGGCATGGCAAGCCCAATATGCTATCTCTTCATCCAGCCACTGAGTGGCCTTACTTGAGGACTGGGCTCAGCCTGAGGGTCACAATGTGTGTTTGTGACCAATGTGGCCCGCGAGCATGGGCGGGGCCTCATGGGCCACACTGGTTTCCACGACACTGAACGTTGGACAACATGCCAACCACAAGGTTTCTTGCCATGGGGAAGTAGTTCTGATTTCTGCATCACCTTCAACCTTGGGCACTGATTGGAGATAAGGTCTAGGTTCTGAAACCTGAAAACCGAGGATGGGAAGAGATGACGACCTAAGGCCATGGCAGCTGGATGTGCTCAGTGTGCGGCCAGATGTCTGGGACGGGCCAGGGAGTCCAGGCTCAGGCTGTGTCAGAAAGGGCATTAGTGCCCTGGTCAGCCTATGTATTTGGGGTACAGCCAAGGTCGGTGTAGGTTGATCCTCATTTGGGGTTACTGGGTAGCCCCAGAGGACAATGTTTTTCTTCTGGAGGGCCGGCAAGTGCTGCATTGTAGTTCTGGATTGCCAAACTGGAGGGCTTGTGGGCCAGTAGTCTGACGACAAAAGTCTGAGAACACAAGCTAGGCTTAGGTTTCTGGGTGAGGCCATGGCAGGCACAATCTACAGACCTGAATCGAGATCTCGTACATCTGAAGTCAGGGCGAGGATCAGACGATCGCTCAGGTTGGAGTTTCTGTCCCTGATGGCCCCTTCATGAATGGGGGGGGCATCACGAGGCCATGGGTGTTTTCCCACGATGGGAGTTGTGAGAAGCTACAAACTGCAGAGAGTCTTCTGCAGGTCAATTGAGACAGTTGCTTGGCTCCAGGCCAATGATTCTGAGCAGGGTTCTAAGGATGGATGGCTGCGTAGCCCACCTCGCATTCCAATTGTCTCCTAGCAACAAGACAGGTTAGATCTCCTGGATCTGTGGGGAGGAACCGAGGACGCTGTGTTGAAATGGACACCCCTAAGGATGGGTCCTAATGCGCTTTTTTGTCTATGGAGACCTTGGAATGAAGAGGTGGCACTGGTGCCCTAAAGTGTTCTCCTAAACAGAGGCTTTGACACAGCTCCAACGTGCAAGTTTCCCATGTGTAGATGAGATGTTTTCTGATGAGTCAAGAAACAGCTATATGCTGCTTTTGAAATCCAGGCCTCTGAGGAGAGATGCCTGGAAACCAAAGCAATGGATCTGATTAGTGCCTAGGGGCCTGTTCTTTCCTTTTTACCTCTGGGGACATCTGTCTATGGGTCTGAGTGCAGGTAGGTGCTCATTTGGGCTCAGATTGCCCCTGTTTTTCCTGAGAAGCCACCACTTTTTAGATGGATCAGGGACTTTGGAGGTTTATCCTATTAGAAGGGTTGTGGCCATTGGAATGGGCACACACAATTCCCTTGGAGAGGGCAAGTACAATCCTCAGGTTTGAATGCAGGGGCCTGAGCCTGTCGGTTGTGTAGGCCAGGGCTGTTTGGACAGTTGTCTGAAAACACAAACTCGGCTTATGTTTCGGGTCATAGGTATGGCAGGACTGATGTACAGACCATGAGGAGAACTCTTCGGGATTTGAAAGAAGGGCTAGTGTGAGGCACTGCTCTAGTTTTTGTCTCTGGATATCGTGTCACTCATGGTCGTGGAATTTCTGGGAGACTTTATGGGAAATGGACGAGTCTTACTCTCTGGTGGTTTGGCCCCGTCCAAAGAGATTGGGGTCATTCTGTGGGCTGGAATAAGTCCGTTTTTTTTTTTGTTGTTGTTGTTGTTGTTGTTTTTTTCTTTTTTAACCTCAGGTGTCCCACCAAATGAGGGATTCCAGAGTAGAGACCTGGGGATGGGCTACTAGACAGTCAGAAATCTGGTTAAAAATTGGGGCCTAGTGACATGTCAAGCCCATTATGACATCTAAAGGTCCAGCCACTGAGAGGACTTACTAGAGGACAGGACTCATGCTGAGGGTCACAATGCGTGTGTATGCCCTCGTCGCACTCAAGAATGGGCGGGGCCTCAGGGTGAATGCTGGTTTCTCCTACACTGAACGTTGGACAACGTGCCAACCACAAGGGTTCTTGCCATGCGTAAGGAGGAGTTCTGATTTCTGCATAACATTCACCCCTGGGCAGTGATTGGAGATAAGGTCTCGTTTCTGAAGCCTGAAAACTGAGGTAGGGAAGAGATGATGACCTAAGGCCATGGCGGGTTTTATGTGCTCAGTGTGCGGTCAGCTTTCTGGGTGTTGGTCAGGAGGTCCGGCCTCAGGTTGTGTTCGACAGTGCATTAGTGCCCAGGTTAGACTATATAATTTGGGTAAGGTCGAGTGCTGTGTAGGTTTACCCTCATTTAAGGTGCCTGGGCAGCTCATGAGGCAATAATTTTTTTTTTTCTAGAGGGCCGGCAGAGTGCTGCATTGTGGGTCCGGAATTGCCAAATTTTAGGACTTCGGGGCCAGGAGTTTGAGGTCGGAAGTGTGAGAAGACAAGCTAGACATGGGTTTCAGGGCGAGGGCACGACAGGTACCCCCTGCAGATCTGAACCACTATCTCATGCTTCTGAAGTCAGGGCGAGGATCAGACGTTGGCTGAGGTTGGAGTTCCTGTGCATGACGGCTGCTTTATGAAGGGAGTGGAATCTCGGGGCCATTGAGGTTTTCCCACGTTGGGAGTTGTGGGATGCCCCCTTCAAGGATTCCTTCTGCGGGACAATTGAGAACTGTTGGACAGCTCCAGGACATCCCATATGGAATGACTCCAGAGCACCGTTCGCGGATGGATGCCTGGGAAGCCCGCCTCGCATTCCAATTGTCTCCTAGCAAAAAGACAGTTTAGATCTGATGCCTCTGCCGGAGCAACCGGGGTGGCTGAGTTGAAATGGACTTTCCTGAGGATGGGTCCTAATGTGTTTTTGTGTCCATGAGGGCCTTGGAATGGGGCGGTGGCACCGGGACCCTGAAGTACTCTCCTAAGCTTTGGACATGGCTCCCATGCACAGGTTTCCTTGTGGAGACGAGATGAGTTCTGATGGGTGCCTCAGGAAAACCCCTATGCTCGTATTGGAATCAGGCTTTTGAGGACACATGCCTGTAACCCAAAGCAATGGATCCTATTATGGCCTAGGGTCCTGTCTGGTTCAATCTTCTTCTCTGGGGACATCCATCTATGGTATGAGTGGATGTCGATTATCAGCTGGTGTCAGACAGTCCTTGTTTGTTCCGGGCGACCTACACTATTGGGATGGCCTCAGGGACTTTGGAGGTTTCTCCTAATTTGTACGATTTTGGACCATGGAATGGGCAGAATTCCCATGGATTGGTAGGCACAGTCCTAATGTGTGGCTCCAGGGATCCAGCCTGGAGGGTGTGGGGCCCAAGACTTTGAGGACAGAAGTCTGAAAACACAAACTCAGCTTAGGTTTGGGGACGTAGGTATGGCAGGCCCGATCGACAAACCATGAGAAGAACTCTTCAAGATATGAAGAAAGTGCGAGACTGAGGCGCTTGCTCAGGCTTTTGTCTCTGGATTTTGTATCAGCGATAGCCGTGGAATGTCGGGGAGGCCTCATGGGCCATGGACGAATCTTCCTCTCTGAGGATTTGGCCCGATTCCCAATTGCTTTTCGTCAATCTGTGGGATGGGAGGACTCATTTCAGGTTTGTTACCTCAGGTGTCCCACTAAAAGAGGAATTCCAAAGCAAATCCGTGGGGAAGACTGAAGGGACAACCCGAACTATGGTTAAAAATTGGGGCCTAGGGGCATGGCAAGCCCAATATGCTATCTCTTCATCCAGCCACTGAGTGGCCTTACTTGAGGACTGGGCTCAGCCTGAGGTTCACAATGTGTGTTTGTGACCAATGTGGCCTGCGAAAATGGGCGGGGCCTCATGGGCCACACTGGTTTCAACTACATTGAACGTTGGACAACATGCCAACCACAAGGTTTCTTGCCATGGGGAAGGAGTTCTGATTTCTGCATCACCTTCAACCTTGGGCAGTGATTGGAGATAAGGTCTAGGTTCTGAAACCTGAAAACCGAGGTTAGGAAGAGATGACGACCTAAGGCCATGGTGGCTGGATGTGCTCAGTGTGCGGCCAGCTGTCTGGGAGGGGCCAGGGGGTCCAGGCTCAGGCTGTGTCAGAAAGGGCATTAGTGACCTGGTCAGCCTATGTATTTGGGGTAATTCCAAGTTCGGTGCAGGTTGATCCTCATTTGGGGTTACTGGGTAGGCCCAGAGGACAATGTTTTTCTTCTGGAGTGCAGGCAGAGTGCCCCATTGTAGTTCTGGATTTCCAAATGGAGGGCTTGTGGGCCAGTAGTCTGACGACAAAAGTCTAAGAACACAAGCTAGGCTTAGGTTTCTTGGTGAGGCTATGGCAGGCACAATCTACAGACCTGAATCGAGATCTCGTGCATCTGAAGTCAGGGCGAGGATCAGACAATAGCTCAGGTTGGAGTTTCTGTCCCTGATCGCCCCTTCATGAATGGGGGGGCATCACGAGGCCATGGGGGTTTTCCCATATGGGAGTTGTGAGAAGCTCCAAACAGCAGAGAGTCTTCTGCAGGACAATTGAGACCTGTTGTTTGGTTCCAGGCCAATGATTCTGAGCAGGGTTCTAAGGATGGATGGCTGGGTAGCACACCTCGCATTCCAATTGTCTCCTAGCAACAAGACAGGTTAGATCTCCTGGATCTGTGGGCAGCTACCGAGGATGCTGAGTTGAAATAGACACCCCTGGTGATGGGTCCTAATGTGCTTTTGTGTATGGAGACCTTGGAATGAAGCGGTGGCACTGGGGCCCTAAAGGGTTCTCCTAAACAGAGGCTTTGACACAGCTCCAACGTGCAAGTTTCCCATGTGTAGATGAGATGTTTTCTGATGGGTGAGTCAAGAAAAAGCTATATGCTGCTTTTGAAATCCAGGCCTCTGAGGAGAGATGCCTGGAAACCAAAGCAATGGATCTGATTAGTGCCTAGGGGCCTGTTCTTTCCTTTTTACCTCTGGGGACATCTGTCTATGGGTCTGGGTGCAGGTAGGTGCTCATTTGGGCTCAGATTGCCCCCGTTTTTCCTGGGAAGCCACCACTTTTGAGATGGATCAGGGACTTTGGAGATTTATCCTATTAGAAGGGTTGTGGCCATAGGAATGGGCACAAACAATTCCCTTGGAGAAGGCAAGTACATTCCTCAGGTTTGCCTCCAGGGGCCTGAGCCTGTAGGTTGTGTAGGCCAGGGCTGTTTAGACAGTTGTCTGAAAACAAACTCAGCTTAGGTTTGGGGACGTAGGTATGGCAGGCCAGATCTACTACCATGAGAAGAACTCTTCAGGATATGAAGAAAGTGCGAGTCTGAGTCGCTTGCTCAGGCTTTTGTCTCTGGATTTTGTATCAGCGATAGCCGTGGAATGTCGGGGAGGCCTCATGGGCCATGGACGAATCTTCCTCTCTGAGAATTTGGCCCGATTCCCAATTGCTTTTCGTCAATCTGTGGGATGGGAGGACTCATTTCAGGTTTGTTACCTCAGGTGTCCCACCAAAAGAGGATTCCAAAGCCAAGCCGTGGGGAAGACTGAAGGGTCAACCCGAACTATCGTTAAAAATTGGGGCCTAGGGGCATGGCAAGCCCAATATGCTATCTCTTCATCCAGCCACTGAGCGGCCTTACTTGAGGTCTGGGCTCAGCCTGAGCGTCACAATGTGTGTTTGTGACCAATGTGGCCCGCGAGCATGGGCGGGGCCTCATGGGCCACACTGGTTTCAATGACACTGAATGTTGGACAACATGCCAACCACAAGGTTTCTTGCCATGGGGAAGGAGTTCTGATTTCTGCATCACCTTCAACCTTCGGCATGATTGGAGATTAGGTCTAAGATCTGAAACCTGAAAACGGAGTTTGGGAAGAGATGACGACCAAAGGCCATGGAGGCTCGATGTGCTCAGTGTGCGGCCAGCTGTCTGGGATGGGCCAGGGATTCCAGGCTCTGGCTGTGTCAGAAAGGGCATTAGTGCCCTGGTCAGCCTATGTATTTGGGGTACAGCCAAGGTCGGTGTAGGTTGATCCTCATTTGGGGTTACTGGGTAGCCCCAGAGGACAATGTTTTTCTTCTGGAGGGCCGGCAGAGTGCTGCATTGTAGTTCTGGATTGCCAAACTGGAGGGCTTGTGGGCCAGTAGTCTGACGACAAAAGTCTGAGAACACAAGCTAGGCTTAGGTTTCTGGGTGAGGCCATGGCAGGCACAATCTACAGACCTGAATCGAGATCTCGTGCATCTGAAGTCAGGGCGAGGATCAGACGATCGCTCAGGTTGGAGTTTCTGTCCCTGATGGCCCCTTCATGAATGGGGGGGGCTTCACGAGGCCATTGGTGTTTTCCCACGATGGGTGTTGTGAGAAGCTCCAAACTGCAGAGAGTCTTCTGCAGGACAATTGAGACCTGTTGTTTGGCTCCAGGCCAATGATTCTGAGCAGGGCTCTAAGGATGGATGGCTGGGTAGCCCACGTCGCATTCCAATTGTCTCCTAGCAACAAGACAGGTTAGATCTCCTGGATCTGTGGGGAGCAACCGAGGACGCTGAGTTGAAATGGACACCCCTGGGGATGGGTCCTAACGTGCTTTTGTGTCTATGGAGACCTTGGAATGAAGCGGTGGCACTGGGGCCCAAAAGGTTTCTCCTAAACAAAGGCTTTGACACAGCTCCAACGTGCAAGTTTCCCATGTGTAGATGAGATGTTTCTGATGGGTGAGTCAAGAAACAGCTATATGCTGCTTTTGAAATCCAGGCCTCTGAGGAGAGATGCCTGGAAACCAAAGCAATGGATCTGATTAGTGGCTAGGGGCCTGTTCTTTCCTTTTTACCTCTGGGGACATCTGTCTATGGGTCTGAGTGCAGGTAGGTGCTCAGTTGGGCTCAGATTGCCCCTGATTTTCCTGGGAAGCCACCACTATTGAGATGGATCAGGGACTTTGGCGTTTTATCCTATCAGAAGGGTTGTGGCCATTGGAATGGGCACACACAATTCCCTTGGAGAGGGCAAGTACAGTCCTCAGGTTTGGCTCCAGGGGCCTGTGCCTGTAGGTTGTGTAGGCCAGGGCTGTTTGGACAGTTGTCTGAAAACACAAACTCGGCTTATATTTCGGGTCATAGGTATGGCAGAACTGATCCTCAGACCATGAGGAGAACTCTTCGGGATTTGAAAGAAGGGCGAGTGTGAGGCTCTGCTCAAGTTTTTGTCCTGGATATCGTGTCACTCATGTTCGTTGAATTTCTGGGTGACTTAATGGGAAATGGACGAGTCTTACTCTCTGGTGGTTTGGCCCAGTCCAAAGAGTTTGCGGTCATTCTGTGGGCTGGAAGAAGTCCGTTTTTTTTTTTTTTTTTGTTGTTGTTGTTGTTGTTGTTTTCTTTTTTAACCTCAGGTGTCCCACCAAATGATGGATTCCAGAGTAGAGCCCTGGGGACGGGCGACTGGACAATCAGAAATCTGGTTAAAAATTGGGGCCTAGGGACATGTCAAGCCCATTATGACATCTAATGGTCCAGCCACTGAGAGGACTTACTAGAGGACAGGACTCATGCTGAGGGTCACAATGCGTGTGTATGCCCTCATCGCACTCAAGAATGGGCGGGGCCTCAGGGTGAATGCTGGTTTCTCCTACACTGAATGTGCCAACCACAAGGATTCTTGCCATGGGTAAGGAGGAATTCTGATTTCTGCATCACACTCACCCCTGGGCAGTGATTGGTGATAAGGTCTCGGTTCTGAAGCCTGAAAACTGAGGTAGGGAAGAGATGATGACCTAAGGCCATGGCGGGTTTTATGTGCTCAGTGTGCAGTCAGCTTTCTGGGTGCTGGTTAGGAGGTCCGGGCTCAGGTTTGTTCGACAGTGCATTAGTGCCCAGGTTACACTATATAATTTGGGTAAAGTCGAGTGCTGTGTAGGTTTACCCTCATTTAGGTGCCTGGACAGTTCATGACGCAATAATTTTTTTTCTAGAGGGCAGGCAGAGTGCTGCATTGTGGGTCCGGAATAGCCAAACTTGAGGGCTTCGGGGCAAGGAGTGTGAGGACGGAAGTCTGAGAAGACAAGCTAGACTTGGGTTTCAGGGCGAGGGCATGGCAGGTACCCCCTGCAGATCTGAACCAATATCTCATGCATCTGAAGTCAGGGCGAGGATCAGACGTTGGCTCAGGTTGGAGTTTCTGAGCATGACGGCCGCTTCATGAAGGGAGCGGAATCTCGAGGCCATTGAGGTTTTCCCACGTTGGGAGTTGTGGGATGCCCCCTTCAAGGATTCCTTCTGCGGGACAATTGAGACCTGTTGGACAGCTCCAGGACATCCCATATGGAATGACTCCAGAGCATCGTTCGCGGATGGATGCCTGGGAAGCCCGCCTCGCATTACAATTGTCTCATAGCAACAAGACAGTTTTGATCTGATGGCTCTGCCGGAGCAACCGGGGTGGCTGAGTTGAAATGGACTTTCCTGAGGATGGGTCCTAATGTGTTTTTGTGTCCATGAGGGCCTTGGAATGGGGCGGTGGCACCGGGACCCTCAAGTACTCTCCTAAGCTTTGGACATGGCTCCCATGCACAGGTTTCCTTGTGGAGACGAGATGAGTTCTGATGGGTGCCTCAGGAAAACTCCTATGCTCGTATTGGAATCAGGCTTTTGAGGACACATGCCTGTAACCCAAAGAAATGGATCCTATTATGGCCTAGGGTCATGTCTGGTTCAATCTTCTTCTCTGGGGACGTCCATCTATGGTATGAGTGGAGGTCGATTATCAGCTGGCGTTAGACAGCCCTTGTTTGTTCAGGGCGACCAAATCTACTGGGATGGCCTCAGGGACTTTGGAGGATTCTCCTAATTTGTACTATTTTGGACCATGGAATGGGCAGAATTCCCATGGATTGGTAGGCACAGTCCTAATGTGTGGCTCCAGGGGCCCAGCCTGCAAAGTGGTTGGCCCAAGACTTTGAGGACAGAAGTCTGAAAACACAAATTCAGCTTAGATTTGGGGACGTAGGTATGGCAGGCCATGAGAAGAACTCTTCAGGATATGAGGAAAGTGCGAGTCTGAGGTGCTTGCTCAGGCTTTTGTCTCTGGATTTTGTATCAGCGATGGCCGTGGAATGTCGGGGAGGCCTCATGGGCCATGGACGAATCTTCCTCTCTGAGGATTTGGCCCGATTCCCAATTGCTTTCGTCAATCTGTGGGATGGGAGGACTCATTTCAGTTTTGTTACCTCAGGTGTCCCACCAAAAGAGGACTTCCAAAGCCAAGCCGTGGGGAAGACTAAAGGGTCAACCCGAACTATGGTTAAAAATTGGGGCCTAGGGGCATGGCAAGCCCAATATGCTATCTCTTCATCCAGCCACTGAGCGGCCTTACTTGAGGCTCAGCCTGAGCGTCACAATGTGTGTTTGTGACCAATGTGGCCCGCGAGCATGGGCGGGGCCTCATGGGCCACACTGGTTTCAACTACACTGAACGTTGGACAACATGCCAACCACAAGTTTTCTTGCCATGGGAAGGAGTTCTGATTTCTGCATCACCTTCAACCCTGGGCAGTGATTGGAGACAAGGTCTAGGTTCTGAAACCTGAAAAGCGAGGTTGGGAAGAGATGACGACCTAAGGCCATGGCGGCTCGATGTGCTCAGTGTGCGGCCAGCTGTCTGGGAGGGTCCAGGGGGTCCAGGCTCAGGCTGTGTCAGAAAGGGCATTAGTGCCCTGGTCAGCCTATGTATTTGGGGTACAGCCATGGTCGGTGCAGGTTATCCTCATTTGGGGTTACTGGGTAGCCCCAGAGGACAATGTTTTTCTTCTGGAGGGCCGGCAGAGTGCCCCATTGTAGTTCTGGATTTCCAAATGGAGGGCTTGTGGGCCAGTAGTCTGACGACAAAAGTCTAAGAACACAAGCTAGGCTTAGGTTTCTTGGTGAGGCTATGGCAGGCACAATCTACAGACCTGAATCGAGATCTCGTGCATCTGAAGTCAGGGCGAGGATCAGACGATCGCTCAGGTTGGAGTTTCTGTCCCTGATCGCCCCTTCATGAATGGGGGGGCATCACGAGGCCATGGGGGTTTTCCCATATGGGAGTTGTGAGAAGCTCCAAACAGCAGAGAGTCTTCTGCAGGACAATTGAGACCTGTTGTTTGGTTCCAGGCCAATGATTCTGAGCAGGGTTCTAAGGATGGATGGCTGGGTAGCCCACCTCACATTCCAATTGTCTCCTAGCAACAAGACAGGTTAGATCTCCTGGATCTGTGGGCAGCTACCGAGGATGCTGAGTTGAAATAGACACCCCTGGTGATGGGTCCTAATGTGCTTTTGTGTATGGAGACCTTGGGATGAAGCGGTGGCACTGGGGCCCTAAAGGGTTCTCCTAAACAGAGGCTTTGACACAGCTCCAACGTGCAAGTTTCCCATGTGTAGATGAGATGTTTTCTGATGGGTGAGTCAAGAAAAAGCTATATGCTGCTTTTGAAATCCAGGCCTCTGAGGAGAGATGCCTGGAAACCAAAGCAATGGATCTGATTAGTGCCTAGGGGCCTGTTCTTTCCTTTTTACCTCTGGGGACATCTGTCTATGGGTCTGAGTGCAGGTAGGTGCTCATTTGGGCTCAGATTGCCCCCGTTTTTCCTGGGAAGCCACCACTTTTGAGATGGATCAGGGACTTTGGAGATTTATCCTATTAGAAGGGTTGTGGCCATAGGAATGGGCACAAACAATTCCCTTGGAGAAGGCAAGTACATTCCTCAGGTTTGCCTCCAGGGGCCTGAGCCTGTAGGTTGTGTAGGCCAGGGCTGTTTAGACAGTTGTCTGAAAACAAACTCAGCTTAGGTTTGGGGACATAGGTATGGCAGGCCCGATCTACTACCATGAGAAGAACTCTTCAGGATATGAAGAAAGTGCGAGTCTGAGTCGCTTGCTCAGGCTTTTGTCTCTGGATTTTGTATCAGCGATAGCCGTGGAATGTCGGGGAGGCCTCATGGGCCATGGACGAATCTTCCTCTCTGAGGATTTGGCCCGATTCCCAATTGCTTTTCGTCAATCTGTGGGATGGGAGGACTCATTTCAGGTTTGTTACCTCAGGTGTCCCACCAAAAGAGGATTCCAAAGCCAAGCCGTGGGGAAGACTGAAGGGTCAACCCGAACTATCGTTAAAAATTGGGGCCTAGGGGCATGGCAAGCCCAATATGCTATCTCTTCATCCAGCCACTGAGTGGCCTTACTTGAGGACTGGGCTCATCCTGAGGGTCACAATGTATGTTTGTGACCAATGTGGCCCGCGAGCATGGGCGGGGCCTCATGGGCCACACTGGTTTCAATGACACTGAACGTTGGACAACATGCCAACCACAAGGTTTCTTGCCATGGGGAAGGAGTTCTGATTTCTGCATCACCTTCAACCTTCGGCATGATTGGAGATTAGGTCTAAGATCTGAAACCTGAAAACGGAGTTTGGGAAGAGATGACGACCAAAGGCCATGGAGGCTCGATGTGCTCAGTGTGCGGCCAGCTGTCTGGGATGGGCCAGGGATTCCAGGCTCTGGCTGTGTCAGAAAGGGCATTAGTGCCCTGGTCAGCCTATGTATTTGGGGTGCAGCCAAGGTCGGTGTAGGTTGATCCTCATTTGGGGTTACTGGGTAGCCCCAGAGGACAATGTTTTTCTTCTGGAGGGCCGGCAGAGTGCTGCATTGTAGTTCTGGATTGCCAAACTGGAGGGCTTGTGGGCCAGTAGTCTGACGACAAAAGTCTGATAACACAAGCTAGGCTTAGGTTTCTGGGTGAGGCCATGGCACGCACAATCTACAGACCTGAAGCGAGATCTCGTGCATCTGAAGTCAGGGCGAGGATCAGACGATCGCTCAGGTTGGAGTTTCTGTCCCTGATGGCCCCTTCATGAATGGGGGGGGCTTCACGAGGCCATTGGTGTTTTCCCACGATGGGAGTTGTGAGAAGCTCCAAACTGCAGAGAGTCTTCTGCAGGACAATTGAGACCTGTTGTTTGGCTCCAGGCCAATGATTCTGAGCAGGGCTCTAAGGATGGATGGCTGGGTAGCCCACCTCGCATTCCAATTGTCTCCTAGCAACAAGACAGGTTAGATCTCCTGGATCTGTGGGGAGCAACCGAGGACGCTGAGTTGAAATGGACACCCCTGGGGATGGGTCCTAACGTGCTTTTGTGTCTATGGAGACCTTGGAATGAAGCGGTGGCACTGGGGCCCAAAAGGTTTCTCCTAAACAAAGGCTTTGACACAGCTCCAACGTGCAAGTTTCCCATGTGTAGATGAGATGTTTCTGATGGGTGAGTCAAGAAACAGCTATATGCTGCTTTTGAAATCCAGGCCTCTGAGGAGAGATGCCTGGAAACCAAAGCAATGGATCTGATTAGTGGCTAGGGGCCTGTTCTTTCCTTTTTACCTCTGGGGACATCTGTCTATGGGTCTGAGTGCAGGTAGGTGCTCAGTTGGGCTCAGATTGCCCCTGTTTTTCCTGGGAAGCCACCACTATTGAGATGGATCAGGGACTTTGGCGTTTTATCCTATCAGAAGGGTTGTGGCCATTGGAATGGGCACACACAATTCCCTTGGAGAGGGCAAGTTCAGTCCTCAGGTTTGGCTCCAGGGGCCTGAGCCTGTAGGTTGTGTAGGCCAGGGCTGTTTGGACAGTTGTCTGAAAACACAAACTCGGCTTATGTTT
This sequence comes from Mustela nivalis, assembly GCF_964662115.1. Lineage (NCBI taxonomy): Eukaryota > Metazoa > Chordata > Mammalia > Carnivora > Mustelidae > Mustela > Mustela nivalis. Next base: position 128,409 of record NW_028135300.1, on the reverse strand, counting down.
CGGGTCATAGGTATGGCAGGACTGATGTACAGACCATGAGGAGAACTCTTCGGGATTTGAAAGAAGGGCGAGTGTGAGGCTCTGCTCAAGTTTTTGTCCTGGATATCGTGTCACTCATGGTCGTTGAATTTCTGGGTGACTTCATGGGAAATGGACGAGTCTTACTCTCTGGTGGTTTGGCCAAGTCCAAAGAGTTTGCGTTCATTCTGTGGGTTGGAAGAAGTCCGTATTTTTTTGTTGTTGTTGTTGTTGTTTTTTTTCTTTTTTAACCTCAGGTGTCCCACCAAATGATGGATTCCAGAGTAGAGCCCTGGGGAGGGGCGACTGGACAATCAGAAATCTGGTTAAAAATTGGGGACTAGGGACATGTCAAGCCCATTATGACATCTAATGGTCCAGCCACTGAGAGGACTTACTAGAGGACAGGACTCATGCTGAGGGTCACAATGCGTGTGTATGCCCTCGTCGCACTCAAGAATGGGCGGGGCCTCAGGGTGAAAGCTGGTTTCTCCTACACTGAACGTTGGACAACGTGTCAACCACAAGGGTTCTTGCCATGGGTAAGGATGAGTTCTGATTTCTGCATCACACTAACCCCTGGGCAGTGATTGGAGATAAGGTCTCGGTTCTGAAGCCTGAAAACTGAGGTAGGGAAGAGATGATGACCTAAGGCCATGGCGGATTTTATGTGCTCAGTGTGCGGTCAGCTTTCTGGGTGTTGGTCAGGAGGTCCGGCCTCAGGTTGTGTTCGACAGTGCATTAGTGCCCAGGTTAGACTATATAATTTGGGTAAAGTCGAGTGCTGTGTAGGTTTACCCTCTTTTAAGGTGCCTGGGCAGCTCATGAGGCAATAATTTTTTTTCTAGAGGGCAGGCAGAGTGCTGCATTGTGGGTCCGGAATTGCCAAACTTGAGGGCTTCGGGGTCAGGAGTGTGAGGACGGAAGTCTGAGAAGACAAGCTAGACTTGGGTTACAGGGCGAGGGCACGGCAGGTACCCCCTGCAGATCTGAACAAATATCTCATGTATCTGAAGTCAGGGCGAAGATCAGACGTTGGCTCAGGTTGGAGTTTCTGAGCATGACGGCCGCTTCATGAAGGGAGCGGAATCTCGAGGCCATTGAGGTTTTCCCACGTTGGGAGTTGTGGGATGCCCCCTTCAAGGATTCCTTCTGCGGGACAATTGAGACCTGTTGGACAGCTCCAGGACATCCCATATGGAATGACTCCAGAGCACCGTTCGCGGATGGATGCCTGGGAAGCCCGCCTCGCATTCCAATTGTCTCCTAGCAACAAGACAGTTTAGATCTGATGGCTCTGCCGGAGCAACCAGGGTGGCTGAGTTGAAATGGACTTTCCTGAGAATGGGTCCTAATGTGTTTTTGTGTCCATGAGGGCCTTGGAATGGGGCGGTGGCACCGGGACCCTGAAGTACTCTCCTAAGCTTTGGACATGGCTCCCATGCACAGGTTTCCTTGTGGAGACGAGATGAGTTCTGATGGGTGCCTCAGGAAAACCCCTATGCTCGTATTGGAATCAGGCTTTTGAGGACACATGCCTGTAACCCAAAGCAATGGATCCTATTATGGCCTAGGGTCCTGTCTGGTTCAATCTTCTTCCCTGGGGACATCCATCTATGGTATGAGTGGAGGTCGATTATCAGCTGTTGTCAGAACGCCTTTGTTTCTTCCGGGCGACCTACACTATTGGGATGGCCTCAGGGACTTTGGAGGTTTCTCCTAATTTGTACGATTCTGGACCATGGAATGGGCAGAATTCCCATGGATTGGTAGGCACAGTCCTAATGTGTGGCTCCAGGGCCCCAGCCTGGAGGGTGTGGGGCCCAAGACTTTGAGGACAGAAGTCTGAAAACACAAACTCAGCTTAGGTTTGGGGACGTAGGTATGGCAGGCCCGATCTACAAACCATGAGAAGAACTCTTCAGTATATGAAGAAAGTGCGAGTCTGAGGCGCTTGCTCAGGCTTTTGTCTCTGGATTTTGTATCAGCGATGGCCGGGGAATGTCGGGAGGCCTCATGGGCCATGGACGAATCTTCCTCTCTGAGGATTTGGCCCGATTCCCAATTGCTTTTCGTCAATCTGTGGGATGGGAGGACTCATTTCAGGTTTGTTATCTCAGGTGTCCCACCAAAAGAGGAATTCCAAAGCCAAGCCGTGGGGAAGACTGAAGGGTCAACCCGAACTATGGTTAAAAATTGGGGCCTAGGGGCATGGCAAGCCCAATATGCTATCTCTTCATCCAGCCACTGAGCGGCCTTACTTGAGGTCTGGGCTCAGCCTGAGCGTCACAATGTGTGTTTGTGACCAATGTGGCCCGCGAGCATGGGCGGGGCCTCATGGGCCACACTGGTTTCAACTACACTGAACGTTGGACAACATGCCAACCACAAGGTTTCTTGCCATGGGGAAGGAGTTCTGATTTCTGCATCACCTTCAACCCTGGGCAGTGATTGGAGATAAGGTCTAGGTTCTGAAACCTGAAAACCGAGGTTGGGAAGAGATGACGACCTAAGGCCATGGCGGCTCGATGTGCTCAGTGTGCGGCCAGCTGTCTGGGAGCGTCCAGGGGCTCCAGGCTCAGGCTGTGTCAGAAAGGGCAGTAGTGCCCTGGTCAGCCTATGTATTTGGGGTACAGCCATGGTCGGTGCAGGTTGATCCTCATTTGGGGTTACTGGGTAGCCCCAGAAGACAATGTTTTTCTTCTGGAGGGCCGCAGAATGCTGCATGTAGTTCTGGATTGCCAAACTGGAGGGCTTGTGGGTCAGTAGTCTGACGACAAAAGTCTGAGAACACAAGCTAGGCTTAGGTTTCTGGGTGAGGCCATGGCAGGCACAATCTACAGACCTGAAGCGAGATCTCGTGCATCTGAAGTCAGGGCGAGTATCAGACGATCGCTCAGGTTGGGGTTTCTGTCCCTGATGGCCCCTTCATGAGTGGGGGGGGCATCACGAGGCCATGTGTGTTTTCCCAAGATGGGAGTTGTGAGAAGCTCCAAACTGCAGAGAGTCTTCTGCGGGACAATTGAGACCTGTTGTTTGGCTCCAGGCCAATGATTCTGAGAGGGTTCTAAGGATGGATGGCTGGGTAGCCCACCTCGCATTCCAATTGTCTCCTAGCAACAAGACAGGTTAGATCTCCTGGATCTGTGGGGAGCAACCGAGGACGCTGAGTTGAAATGGACACCCCTGGGGATGGGTCCTAACGTGCTTTTGTGTCTATGGAGCCCTTCGAATGAAGCGGTGGCACTGGGTCCCTAAAGGGTTCTCCTAAACAGAGGCTTTGACACAGCTCCAACGTGCAAGTTTCCCATGTGGAGATGAGATGTTTTCTGATGGGTGAGTCAAGAAACAGCTATATGCTGCTTTTGAAATCCAGGCCTCTGAGGAGAGATGCCTGGAAACCAAAGCAATGGATCTGATTAGTGCCTAGGGGCCTGTTCTTTCCTTTTTACCTCTGGGGACATCTGTCTATGGGTCTGAGTGCAGGTAGGTGCTCAGTTGGGCTCAGATTGCCCCTGTTTTTCCTGGGAAGCCACCACTATTGAGATGGATCAGGGACTTTGGAGGTTTATCCTATTAGAATGGTTGTGGCCATTGGAATGGGCACACACAATTCCCTTGGAGAGGGCAAGTACAGTCCTCAGGTTTGGCTCCAGGGGCCTGAGCCTGTAGGTTGTGTAGGCCAGGGCTGTTTGGACAGTTGTCTGAAAACACAAACTCGGCTTATGTTTCGGGTCATAGGTATGGCAGGACTGATGTACAGACCATGAGGAGAACTCTTCGGGATTTGAAAGAAGGGCGAGTGTGAGGCTCTGCTCAAGTTTTTGTCTCTAGATATCGTGTCACTCATGGTCGTGGAATTTCTGGGTGACTTCATGGGAAATGGACGAGTCTTACTCTCTGGTGGTTTGGCCCCGTCCAAAGAGTTTGCGGTCATTCTGTGGGCTGGAAGAAGTCCGTTTTTTTTTTTTTTTTTTGTTTTCTTTTTTAACCTCAGGTGTCCCACCAAATGATGGATTCCTGAGTAGAGCCCTGGGGAGGGGCGACGGGACAATCAGAAATCTGGTTAAAAATTGGGGCCTAGGGACATGTCAAGCCCATTATGACATCTAATGGTCCATCCACAGAGAGGACTTACTAGAGGACAGGACTCATGCTGAGGGTCACAATGCGTGTGTATGCCCTCGTCGCACTCAAGAATGGGCGGGGCCTCAGGGTGAATGCTGGTTTTTCCTACACTGAACATTGGACAACGTGCCAACCACAAGGGTTCTTGCCATGGGTAAGGAGGAGTTCTGATTTCTGCATCACACTCACCCCTGGGCAGTGATTGGAGATAAGGTCTCGGTTCTGAAGCCTGAAAACTGAGGTAGGGAATAGATGATGACCTAAGGCCATGGCGGGTTTTATGTGCTCAGTGTGCAGTCAGCTTTCTGGGTGCTGGTTAGGAGGTCCGGGCTCAGGTTTGTTCGACAGTGCATTAGTGCCCAGGTTACACTATATAATTTGGGTAAAGTCGAGTGCTGTGTAGGTTTACCCTCATTTAGGTGCCTGGACAGTTCATGACGCAATAATTTTTTTTCTAGAGGGCAGGCAGAGTGCTGCATTGTGGGTCCGGAATAGCCAAACTTGAGGGCTTCGGGGCAAGGAGTGTGAGGACGGAAGTCTGAGAAGACAAGCTAGACTTGGGTTTCAGGGCGAGGGCATGGCAGGTACCCCCTGCAGATCTGAACCAATATCTCATGCATCTGAAGTCAGGGCGAGGATCAGACGTTGGCTCAGGTTGGAGTTTCTGAGCATGACGGCCGCTTCATGAAGGGAGCGGAATCTCGAGGCCATTGAGGTTTTCCCACGTTGGGAGTTGTGGGATGCCCCCTTCAAGGATTCCTTCTGCGGGACAATTGAGACCTGTTGGACAGCTCCAGGACATCCCATATGGAATGACTCCAGAGCATCGTTCGCGGATGGATGCCTGGGAAGCCCGCCTCGCATTCCAATTGTCTCCTAGCAACAAGACAGTTTTGATCTGATGGCTCTGCCGGAGCAACCAGGGTGGCTGAGTTGAAATGGACTTTCCTGAGGATGGGTCCTAATGTGTTTTTGTGTCCATGAGGGCCTTGGAATGGGGCGGTGGCACTGGGATGCTGAAGTACTCTCCTAAGCTTTGGACATTGCTCCCATGCACAGGTTTCCTTGTGGAGACGAGATGAGTTCTGATGGGTGCCTCAGGAAAACTCCTATGCTCGTATTGGAATCAGGCTTTTGAGGACACATGCCTGTAACCCAAAGCAATGGATCCTATTATGGCCTAGGGTCATGTCTGGTTCAATCTTCTTCTCTGGGGACGTCCATCTATGGTATGAGTGGAGGTCGATTATCAGCTGGCGTTAGACAGCCCTTGTTTGTTCAGGGCGACCAAATCTACTGGGATGGCCTCAGGGACTTTGGAGGTTTCTCCTAATTTGTACTATTTTGGACCATGGAATGGGCAGAATTCCCATGGATTGGTAGGCACAGTCCTAATGTGTGGCTCCAGGGGCCCAGCCTGCAAAGTGGTTGGCCCAAGACTTTGAGGACAGAAGTCTGAAAACACAAATTCAGCTTAGATTTGGGGACGTAGGTATGGCAGGCATGAGAAGAACTCTTCAGGATATGAGGAAAGTGCGAGTCTGAGGTGCTTGCTCAGGCTTTTGTCTCTGGATTTTGTATCAGCGATGGCCGTGGAATGTCGGGGAGGCCTCATGGGCCATGGACGAATCTTCCTCTCTGAGGATTTGGCCCGATTCCCAATTGCTTTCGTCAATCTGTGGGATGGGAGGACTCATTTCAATTTGTTACCTCAGGTGTCCCACCAAAAGAGGACTTCCAAAGCCAAGCCGTGGGGAAGACTAAAGGGTCAACCCGAACTATGGTTAAAAATTGGGGCCTAGGGGCATGGCAAGCCCAATATGCTATCTCTTCATCCAGCCACTGAGCGGCCTTACTTGAGGCTCAGCCTGAGCGTCACAATGTGTGTTTGTGACCAATGTGGCCCGCGAGCATGGGCGGGGCCTCATGGGCCACACTGGTTTCAACTACACTGAACGTTGGACAACATGCCAACCACAAGGTTTCTTGCCATGGGGAAGGAGTTCTGATTTCTGCATCACCTTCAACCCTGGGCAGTGATTGGAGATAAGGTCTAGGTTCTGAAACCTGAAAACCGAGGTTGGGAAGAGATGACGACCTAAGGCCATGGCGGCTCGATGTGCTCAGTGTGCGGCCAGCTGTCTGGGAGGGTCCAGGGGGTCCAGGCTCAGGCTGTGTCAGAAAGGGCAGTAGTGCCCTGGTCAGCCTATGTATTTGGGGTACAGCCATGGTCGGTGCAGGTTGATCCTCATTTGGGGTTACTGGGTAGCCCCAGAAGACAATGTTTTTCTTCTGGAGGGCCGCAGAATGCTGCATGTAGTTCTGGATTGCCAAACTGGAGGGCTTGTGGGTCAGTAGTCTGACGACAAAAGTCTGAGAACACAAGCTAGGCTTAGGTTTCTGGGTGAGGCCATGGCAGGCACAATCTACAGACCTGAAGCGAGATCTCGTGCATCTGAAGTCAGGGCGAGGATCAGACGATCGCTCAGGTTGGGGTTTCTGTCCCTGATGGCCCCTTCATGAGTGGGGGGGGGCATCACGAGGCCATGTGTGTTTTCCCAAGATGGGAGTTGTGAGAAGCTCCAAACTGCAGAGAGTCTTCTGTGGGACAATTGAGACCTGTTGTTTGGCTCCAGGCCAATGATTCTGAGAGGGTTCTAAGGATGGATGGCTGGGTAGCCCACCTCGCATTCCAATTGTCTCCTAGCAACAAGACAGGTTAGATCTCCTGGATCTGTGGGGAGCAACCGAGGACGCTGAGTTGAAATGGACACCCCTGGGGATGGGTCCTAACGTGCTTTTGTGTCTATGGAGACCTTCGAATGAAGCGGTGGCACTGGGTCCCTAAAGGGTTCTCCTAAACAGAGGCTTTGACACAGCTCCAACGTGCAAGTTTCCCATGTGGAGATGAGATGTTTTCTGATGGGTGAGTCAAGAAACAGCTATATGCTGCTTTTGAAATCCAGGCCTCTGAGGAGAGATGCCTGGAAACCAAAGCAATGGATCTGATTAGTGCCTAGGGGCCTGTTCTTTCCTTTTTACCTCTGGGGACATCTGTCTATGGGTCTGAGTGCAGGTAGGTGCTCAGTTGGGCTCAGATTGCCCCTGTTTTTCCTGGGAAGCCACCACTATTGAGATGGATCAGGGACTTTGGAGGTTTATCCTATTAGAATGGTTGTGGCCATTGGAATGGGCACACACAATTCCCTTGGAGAGGGCAAGTACAGTCCTCAGGTTTGGCTCCAGGGGCCTGAGCCTGTAGGTTGTGTAGGCCAGGGCTGTTTGGACAGTTGTCTGAAAACACAAACTCGGCTTATGTTTCGGGTCATAGGTATGGCAGGACTGATGTACAGACCATGAGGAGAACTCTTCGGGATTTGAAAGAAGGGCGAGTGTGAGGCTCTGCTCAAGTTTTTGTCTCTAGATATCGTGTCACTCATGGTCGTGGAATTTCTGGGTGACTTCATGGGAAATGGACGAGTCTTACTCTCTGGTGGTTTGGCCCCGTCCAAAGAGTTTGCGGTCATTCTGTGGGCTGGAAGAAGTCCGTTTTTTTTTTTTTGTTTTTTTTTTTGTTTTCTTTTTTAACCTCAGGTGTCCCACCAAATGATGGATTCCTGAGTAGAGCCCTGGGGAGGGGCGACGGGACAATCAGAAATCTGGTTAAAAATTGGGGCCTAGGTACATGTCAAGCCCATTATGACATCTAATGGTCCAGCCACAGAGAGGACTTACTAGAGGACAGGACTCATGCTGAGGGTCACAATGCGTGTGTATGCCCTCGTCGCACTCAAGAATGGGCGGGGCCTCAGGGTGAATGCTGGTTTTTCCTACACTGAACATCGGACAACGTGCCAACCACAAGGGTTCTTGCCATGGGTAAGGAGGAGTTCTGATTTCTGCATCACACTCACCCCTGGGCAGTGATTGGAGATAAGGTCTCGGTTCTGAAGCCTGAAAACTGAGGTAGGGAAGAGATGATGACCTAAGGCCATGGCGGGTTTTATGTGCTTAGTGTGCGGTCAGCTTTATGGGTGTTGGTCAGGAGGTCCGGGCTCAGGTTGTGTTCGACAGTGCATTAGTGCCCAGGTTAGACTATATAATTTGGGTAAAGTCGAGTGCTGTGTAGGTTTACCCTCATTTAAGGTGCCTGGGCAGCTCATGAGGCAATAATTTTTTTTCTAGAGGGCAGGCAGAGTGCTGCATTGTGGGTCCGGAATTGCCAAACTTGAGGGCTTCGGGGCCAGGAGTGTGAGGACGGAAGTCTGAGAAGACAAGCTAGACTTGGGTTTCAGGGCGAGGGCACGGCAGGTACCCCCTGCAGATCTGAACCAATATCTCATGCATCTGAAGTCAGGGCGAGAATCAGACGTTGGCTCAGGTTGGAGTTTCTGAGCATGGCGGCCGCTTCATGAAGGGAGCGGAATCTCGAGGCCATTGAGGTTTTCCCACGTTGGGAGTTGTGGGATGCCCCCTTCAAGGATTCCTTCTGCGGGACAATTGAGACCTGTTGGACAGCTCCAGGACATCCCATAGGGAATGACTCCAGAGCACCGTTCGCGGATGGATGCCTGGGAAGCACGCCTCACATTCCAATTGTCTCCTAGCAACAAGACGGTTTAGATCTGATGGCTCTGCCGGAGCAACCGGGGTGGCTGAGTTGAAATGGACTTTCCTGAGGATGGGTCCTAATGTGTTTTTGTGTCCATGAGGGCCTTGGAATGGGGCGGTGGCACCGGGACCCTGAAGTACTCTCCTAAGCTTTGGACATGGCTCCCATGCACAGGTTTCCTTGTGGAGACGAGATGAGTTCTGATGGGTGCCTCAGGAAAACCCCTATGCTCGTATTGGAATCAGGCTTTTGAGGACACCTGCCTGTAACCCAAAGCAATGGATCCTATTATGGCCTAGGGTCCTGTCTGGTTCAATCTTCTTCTCTGGGGACATCCATCTATGGTATGAGTGGAGGTCGATTATCAGCTGGTGTCAGACAGCCCTTGTTTGTTCCGGGCGACCTACACTATTGGGATGGCCTCAGGGACTTTGGAGGTTTCTCCTAATTTGTACGATTTTGGACCCTGGAATGGGCAGAATTCCCATGGATTGGTAGGCACAGTCCTAATGTGTGGCTCCAGGGATCCAGCCTGGAGGGTGTGGGGCCCAAGACTTTGAGGACAGAAGTCTGAAAACACAAACTCAGCTTAGGTTTGGGGACGTAGGTATGGCAGGCCCGATCAACAAACCATGAGAAGAACTCTTCAGGATATGAAGAAAGTGCGAGTCTGAGGCGCTTGCTCAGGCTTTTGTCTCTGGATTTTGTATCAGCGATGGCCGTGGGATGTCGGGGAGGCCTCATGGGCCATGGACGAATCTTCCGCTCAGAGGATTTGGCCCAATTCCCAATTGCTTTTCGTCAATCTGTGGGATGGGAGGACTCATTTCAGGTTTGTTACCTCAGGTGTCCCACCAAAAGAGGAATTCCAAAGCTAAGCCGTGGGGAAGACTGAAGGGTCAACCCGAACTATGGTTAAAAATTGGGGCCTAGGGGCATGGCAAGCCCAATATGCTATCTCTTCATCCAGCCACTGAGCGGCCTTACTTGAGGACTGGGCTCAGCATGAGTGTCACAATGTGTGTTTGTGACCAATGTGTCCCGCGAGCATGGGCTGGGCCTCATGGGCCACACTGGTTTCAACTACACTGAACTTTGGACAACATGCCAACCACAAGGTTTGTTGCCATGGGGAAGGAGTTCTGATTTCTGCATCACCTTCAACACTGGGCAGTGATTGGAGATAAGGTCTAGGTTCTGAAACCTGAAAACCGAGGTTGGGAAGTGATGACGACCTAAGGCCATGGCGGCTCGATGTGCTCAGTGTGCGGCCAGCTGTCTTGGAGGGTCCAGGGGGTCCAGGCTCAGGCTGTGTCAGAAAGGGCATTAGTGCCCTGGTCAGCCTATGTATTTGGGGTACAGCCATGGTCGGTGCAGTTTGATCCTCATTTGGGGTTACTGGGTAGCCCCAGAGGACAATGTTTTTTTTCTGGAGGGCCGGCAGCGTGCTGCATTGTAGTTCTGGATTGCCAAACTGGAGGGCTTGTGGGCCAGTAGTCTGACGACAAAAGTCTGAGAACACAAGCTAGGCTTAGGTTTCTGGGTGAGGCCATGGCAGGCACAATCTACAGACCTGAATCGAGATCTCGTGCATCTGAAGTCAGGGTGAGGATCAGACGAACACTCAGGTTGGAGTTTCTGTCCCTGATGGCCCCTTCATGAATGGGGGGGGCATCACGAGGCCATGGGTGTTTTCCCACGATGGGAGTTGTGAGAAGCTCCAAACTGCAGAGAGTCTTCTGCAGGGCAATTGAGACCTGTTGTTTTGCTCCAGGCCAATGATTCTGAGCAGGGTTCTAAGGATGGATGGCTGGGTAGCCCACGTCGCATTCCAATTGTCTCCGAGCAACAAGACAGGTAGATCTCCTGGATCTGTGGGGAGCAACCGAGGACGCTGAGTTAAAATGGACACCCCTGGGGATGGGTCCTAACGTGCTTTTGTGTCTATGGAGACCTTGGAATGAAGCGGTGGCACTGGGGCCCTAAAGGGTTCTCCTAAACAAAGGATTTGACACAGCTCCAACGTGCAAGTTTCCCATGTGGAGATGAGATGTTTTCTGATGGGTGAGTCAAGAAACAGCTATATGCTGCTTTTGAAATCCAGGCCTCTGAGGAGAGATGCCTGGAAACCAAAGCAATGGATCTGATTAGTGCCTAGGTGCCTGTTCTTTTCTTTTTACCTCTGGGGACATCTGTCTATGGGTCTGAGTTCAGGTAGGTACTCAGTTCGGCTCGGATTGCCCCTGTTTTTCCTGGGAAGCCACCACTATTGAGATGGATCAGGGACTTTGGAGGTTTATCCTATGAGAAGGGTTGTGGCCATTGGAATGGGCACACACAATTCCCTTGGAGAGGGCAAGTACAGTCCTCAGGTTTGGCTCCAGGGGCCTGAGCCTGTAGGTTGTGTAGGCAAGGGCTGTTTGGACAGTTGTCTGAAAACACAAACTCGGCTTATGTTTCGGGTCATAGGTATGGCAGGACTGATCTACAGACCATGAGGAGAACTCTTCGGGATTTGAAAGAAGGGCGATGTGAGGCTCCTGCTCAAGTTTTTGTCTCTGGATATCGTGTCACTCATGGTCGTGGAATTTCTGGGTGACTTCATGGGAAATGGACGAGTCTTACTCTCTGGTGGTTTGGCCCCGTCCAAAGAGTTTGCGGTCATTCTGTGGGCTGTAAGAAGTCCATTTTTTTTGGTTGTTGTTGTTGTTGTTGTTTTCTTTTTTAACCTCAGGTGTCCCACCAAATGATGGATTCCAGAGTAGAGCCCTGGGGAGGGGCGACTGGACAATCAGAAATCTGGTTAAAAATTGGGGCCTAGGGACATGTCAAGCCCATTATGACATCTAATGGTCCATCCACAGAGAGGACTTACTAGAGGACAGGACTCATGCTGAGGGTCACAATGCGTGTGTATGCCCTCGTCGCACTCAAGAATGGGCAGGGCCTCAGGGTGAATGCTGGTTTTTCCTACACTGAACATCGGACAACGTGCCAACCACAAGGGTTCTTGCCATGGGTAAGGAGGAGTTCTGATTTCTGCATCACACTCACCCCTGGGCAGTGATTGGAGATAAGGTCTCGGTTCTGAAGCCTGAAAACTGAGGTAGGGAAGAGATGATGACCTAAGGCCATGGCGGGTTTTATGTGCTTAGTGTGCGGTCAGCTTTATGGGTGTTGGTCAGGAGGTCCGGGCTCAGGTTGTGTTCGACAGTGCATTAGTGCCCAGGTTAGACTATATAATTTGGGTAAAGTCGAGTGCTGTGTAGGTTTACCCTCATTTAAGGTGCCTGGGCAGCTCATGAGGCAATAATTTTTTTTCTAGAGGGCAGGCAGAGTGCTGCATTGTGGGTCCGGAATTGCCAAACTTGAGGGCTTCGGGGCCAGGAGTGTGAGGACGGAAGTCTGAGAAGACAAGCTAGACTTGGGTTTCAGGGCGAGGGCACGGCAGGTACCCCCTGCAGATCTGAACCAATATCTCATGCATCTGAAGTCAGGGCGAGAATCAGACGTTGGCTCAGGTTGGAGTTTCTGAGCATGGCGGCCGCTTCATGAAGGGAGCGGAATCTCGAGGCCATTGAGGTTTTCCCACGTTGGGAGTTGTGGGATGCCCCCTTCAAGGATTCCTTCTGCGGGACAATTGAGACCTGTTGGACAGCTCCAGGACATCCCATAGGGAATGACTCCAGAGCACCGTTCGCGGATGGATGCCTGGGAAGCACGCCTCACATTCCAATTGTCTCCTAGCAACAAGACGGTTTAGATCTGATGGCTCTGCCGGAGCAACCGGGGTGGCTGAGTTGAAATGGACTTTCCTGAGGATGGGTCCTAATGTGTTTTTGTGTCCATGAGGGCCTTGGAATGGGGCGGTGGCACCGGGACCCTGAAGTACTCTCCTAAGCTTTGGACATGGCTCCCATGCACAGGTTTCCTTGTGGAGACGAGATGAGTTCTGATGGGTGCCTCAGGAAAACCCCTATGCTCGTATTGGAATCAGGCTTTTGAGGACACCTGCCTGTAACCCAAAGCAATGGATCCTATTATGGCCTAGGGTCCTGTCTGGTTCAATCTTCTTCTCTGGGGACATCCATCTATGGTATGAGTGGAGGTCGATTATCAGCTGGTGTCAGACAGCCCTTGTTTGTTCCGGGCGACCTACACTATTGGGATGGCCTCAGGGACTTTGGAGGTTTCTCCTAATTTGTACGATTTTGGACCCTGGAATGGGCAGAATTCCCATGGATTGGTAGGCACAGTCCTAATGTGTGGCTCCAGGGATCCAGCCTGGAGGGTGTGGGGCCCAAGACTTTGAGGACAGAAGTCTGAAAACACAAACTCAGCTTAGGTTTGGGGACGTAGGTATGGCAGGCCCGATCAACAAACCATGAGAAGAACTCTTCAGGATATGAAGAAAGTGCGAGTCTGAGGCGCTTGCTCAGGCTTTTGTCTCTGGATTTTGTATCAGCGATGGCCGTGGGATGTCGGGGAGGCCTCATGGGCCATGGACGAATCTTCCGCTCAGAGGATTTGGCCCAATTCCCAATTGCTTTTCGTCAATCTGTGGGATGGGAGGACTCATTTCAGGTTTGTTACCTCAGGTGTCCCACCAAAAGAGGAATTCCAAAGCTAAGCCGTGGGGAAGACTGAAGGGTCAACCCGAACTATGGTTAAAAATTGGGGCCTAGGGGCATGGCAAGCCCAATATGCTATCTCTTCATCCAGCCACTGAGCGGCCTTACTTGAGGACTGGGCTCAGCATGAGTGTCACAATGTGTGTTTGTGACCAATGTGTCCCGCGAGCATGGGCTGGGCCTCATGGGCCACACTGGTTTCAACTACACTGAACTTTGGACAACATGCCAACCACAAGGTTTGTTGCCATGGGGAAGGAGTTCTGATTTCTGCATCACCTTCAACACTGGGCAGTGATTGGAGATAAGGTCTAGGTTCTGAAACCTGAAAACCGAGGTTGGGAAGTGATGACGACCTAAGGCCATGGCGGCTCGATGTGCTCAGTGTGCGGCCAGCTGTCTTGGAGGGTCCAGGGGGTCCAGGCTCAGGCTGTGTCAGAAAGGGCATTAGTGCCCTGGTCAGCCTATGTATTTGGGGTACAGCCATGGTCGGTGCAGTTTGATCCTCATTTGGGGTTACTGGGTAGCCCCAGAGGACAATGTTTTTTTTCTGGAGGGCCGGCAGCGTGCTGCATTGTAGTTCTGGATTGCCAAACTGGAGGGCTTGTGGGCCAGTAGTCTGACGACAAAAGTCTGAGAACACAAGCTAGGCTTAGGTTTCTGGGTGAGGCCATGGCAGGCACAATCTACAGACCTGAATCGAGATCTCGTGCATCTGAAGTCAGGGTGAGGATCAGACGAACACTCAGGTTGGAGTTTCTGTCCCTGATGGCCCCTTCATGAATGGGGGGGGCATCACGAGGCCATGGGTGTTTTCCCACGATGGGAGTTGTGAGAAGCTCCAAACTGCAGAGAGTCTTCTGCAGGGCAATTGAGACCTGTTGTTTTGCTCCAGGCCAATGATTCTGAGCAGGGTTCTAAGGATGGATGGCTGGGTAGCCCACGTCGCATTCCAATTGTCTCCGAGCAACAAGACAGGTAGATCTCCTGGATCTGTGGGGAGCAACCGAGGACGCTGAGTTAAAATGGACACCCCTGGGGATGGGTCCTAACGTGCTTTTGTGTCTATGGAGACCTTGGAATGAAGCGGTGGCACTGGGGCCCTAAAGGGTTCTCCTAAACAAAGGATTTGACACAGCTCCAACGTGCAAGTTTCCCATGTGTAGATGAGATGTTTTCTGATGGGTGAGTCAAGAAACAGCTATATGCTGCTTTTGAAATCCAGGCCTCTGAGGAGAGATGCCTGGAAACCAAAGCAATGGATCTGATTAGTGGCTAGGGGCCTGTTCTTTCCTTTTTACCTCTGGGGACATCTGTCTATGGGTCTGAGTGCAGGTAGGTGCTCAGTTGGGCTCAGATTGCCCCTGTTTTTCCTGGGAAGCCACCACTATTGAGATGGATCAGGGACTTTGGAGGTTTATCCTATGAGAAGGGTTGTGGCCATTGGAATGGGCACACACAATTCCCTTGGAGAGGGCAAGTACAGTCCTCAGGTTCGGCTCCAGGGGCCTGAGCCTCTAGGTTGTGTAGGCCAGGGCTGTTTGGACAGTTGTCTGAAAACACAAACTCGGCTTATGTTTCGGTCATATGTATGGCAGGACTGATGTACAGACCATGAGGAGAACTCTTCGGGATTTGAAAGAAGGGCGAGTGTGAGGCTCTGCTCAAGCTTTTGTCTCTGGATATCGTGTCACTCATGGTCCTGGAATTTCTGGGTGACTTCATGGGAAATGGACGAGTCTTACTCTCTGGTGGTTTGGCCCCGTCCAAAGAGTTTGGGGTCATTCTGTGGGCTGGAAGAAGTCCGTTTATTTTTTTTTTTGGTTTTGTTGTTGTTTTCTTTTTTAACCTCAGGTGTCCCACCAAATGATGGATTCCAGAGTAGAGCCCTGGGGAGGGGCGACTGGACAATCAGAAATCTGGTTAAAAATTGGGGCCTAGGTACATGTCAAGCCCATTATGACATCTAATGGTCCATCCACAGAGAGGACTTACTAGAGGACAGGACTCATGCTGAGGGTCACAATGCGTGTGTATGCCCTCGTCGCACTCAAGAATGGGCGGGGCCTCAGGGTGAATGCTGGTTTTTCCTACACTGAACATCGGACAACGTGCCAACCACAAGGGTTCTTGCCATGGGTAAGGAGGAGTTCTGATTTCTGCATCACACTCACCCCTGGGCAGTGATTGGAGATAAGGTCTCGGTTCTGAAGCCTGAAAACTGAGGTAGGGAAGAGATGATGACCTAAGGCCATGGCGGGTTTTATGTGCTTAGTGTGCGGTCAGCTTTATGGGTGTTGGTCAGGAGGTCCGGGCTCAGGTTGTGTTCGACAGTGCATTAGTGCCCAGGTTAGACTATATAATTTGGGTAAAGTCGAGTGCTGTGTAGGTTTACCCTCATTTAAGGTGCCTGGGCAGCTCATGAGGCAATAATTTTTTTTCTAGAGGGCAGGCAGAGTGCTGCATTGTGGGTCCGGAATTGCCAAACTTGAGGGCTTCGGGGCCAGGAGTGTGAGGACGGAAGTCTGAGAAGACAAGCTAGACTTGGGTTTCAGGGCGAGGGCACGGCAGGTACCCCCTGCAGATCTGAACCAATATCTCATGCATCTGAAGTCAGGGCGAGAATCAGACGTTGGCTCAGGTTGGAGTTTCTGAGCATGGCGGCCGCTTCATGAAGGGAGCGGAATCTCGAGGCCATTGAGGTTTTCCCACGTTGGGAGTTGTGGGATGCCCCCTTCAAGGATTCCTTCTGCGGGACAATTGAGACCTGTTGGACAGCTCCAGGACATCCCATAGGGAATGACTCCAGAGCACCGTTCGCGGATGGATGCCTGGGAAGCACGCCTCACATTCCAATTGTCTCCTAGCAACAAGACGGTTTAGATCTGATGGCTCTGCCGGAGCAACCGGGGTGGCTGAGTTGAAATGGACTTTCCTGAGGATGGGTCCTAATGTGTTTTTGTGTCCATGAGGGCCTTGGAATGGGGCGGTGGCACCGGGACCCTGAAGTACTCTCCTAAGCTTTGGACATGGCTCCCATGCACAGGTTTCCTTGTGGAGACGAGATGAGTTCTGATGGGTGCCTCAGGAAAACCCCTATGCTCGTATTGGAATCAGGCTTTTGAGGACACCTGCCTGTAACCCAAAGCAATGGATCCTATTATGGCCTAGGGTCCTGTCTGGTTCAATCTTCTTCTCTGGGGACATCCATCTATGGTATGAGTGGAGGTCGATTATCAGCTGGTGTCAGACAGCCCTTGTTTGTTCCGGGCGACCTACACTATTGGGATGGCCTCAGGGACTTTGGAGGTTTCTCCTAATTTGTACGATTTTGGACCCTGGAATGGGCAGAATTCCCATGGATTGGTAGGCACAGTCCTAATGTGTGGCTCCAGGGATCCAGCCTGGAGGGTGTGGGGCCCAAGACTTTGAGGACAGAAGTCTGAAAACACAAACTCAGCTTAGGTTTGGGGACGTAGGTATGGCAGGCCCGATCAACAAACCATGAGAAGAACTCTTCAGGATATGAAGAAAGTGCGAGTCTGAGGCGCTTGCTCAGGCTTTTGTCTCTGGATTTTGTATCAGCGATGGCCGTGGGATGTCGGGGAGGCCTCATGGGCCATGGACGAATCTTCCGCTCAGAGGATTTGGCCCAATTCCCAATTGCTTTTCGTCAATCTGTGGGATGGGAGGACTCATTTCAGGTTTGTTACCTCAGGTGTCCCACCAAAAGAGGAATTCCAAAGCTAAGCCGTGGGGAAGACTGAAGGGTCAACCCGAACTATGGTTAAAAATTGGGGCCTAGGGGCATGGCAAGCCCAATATGCTATCTCTTCATCCAGCCACTGAGCGGCCTTACTTGAGGACTGGGCTCAGCATGAGTGTCACAATGTGTGTTTGTGACCAATGTGTCCCGCGAGCATGGGCTGGGCCTCATGGGCCACACTGGTTTCAACTACACTGAACTTTGGACAACATGCCAACCACAAGGTTTGTTGCCATGGGGAAGGAGTTCTGATTTCTGCATCACCTTCAACACTGGGCAGTGATTGGAGATAAGGTCTAGGTTCTGAAACCTGAAAACCGAGGTTGGGAAGTGATGACGACCTAAGGCCATGGCGGCTCGATGTGCTCAGTGTGCGGCCAGCTGTCTTGGAGGGTCCAGGGGGTCCAGGCTCAGGCTGTGTCAGAAAGGGCATTAGTGCCCTGGTCAGCCTATGTATTTGGGGTACAGCCATGGTCGGTGCAGTTTGATCCTCATTTGGGGTTACTGGGTAGCCCCAGAGGACAATGTTTTTTTTCTGGAGGGCCGGCAGCGTGCTGCATTGTAGTTCTGGATTGCCAAACTGGAGGGCTTGTGGGCCAGTAGTCTGACGACAAAAGTCTGAGAACACAAGCTAGGCTTAGGTTTCTGGGTGAGGCCATGGCAGGCACAATCTACAGACCTGAATCGAGATCTCGTGCATCTGAAGTCAGGGTGAGGATCAGACGAACACTCAGGTTGGAGTTTCTGTCCCTGATGGCCCCTTCATGAATGGGGGGGGCATCACGAGGCCATGGGTGTTTTCCCACGATGGGAGTTGTGAGAAGCTCCAAACTGCAGAGAGTCTTCTGCAGGGCAATTGAGACCTGTTGTTTTGCTCCAGGCCAATGATTCTGAGCAGGGTTCTAAGGATGGATGGCTGGGTAGCCCACGTCGCATTCCAATTGTCTCCGAGCAACAAGACAGGTAGATCTCCTGGATCTGTGGGGAGCAACCGAGGACGCTGAGTTAAAATGGACACCCCTGGGGATGGGTCCTAACGTGCTTTTGTGTCTATGGAGACCTTGGAATGAAGCGGTGGCACTGGGGCCCTAAAGGGTTCTCCTAAACAAAGGATTTGACACAGCTCCAACGTGCAAGTTTCCCATGTGTAGATGAGATGTTTTCTGATGGGTGAGTCAAGAAACAGCTATATGCTGCTTTTGAAATCCAGGCCTCTGAGGAGAGATGCCTGGAAACCAAAGCAATGGATCTGATTAGTGCCTAGGTGCCTGTTCTTTTCTTTTTACCTCTGGGGACATCTGTCTATGGGTCTGAGTTCAGGTAGGTACTCAGTTCGGCTCGGATTGCCCCTGTTTTTCCTGGGAAGCCACCACTATTGAGATGGATCAGGGACTTTGGAGGTTTATCCTATGAGAAGGGTTGTGGCCATTGGAATGGGCACACACAATTCCCTTGGAGAGGGCAAGTACAGTCCTCAGGTTTGGCTCCAGGGGCCTGAGCCTGTAGGTTGTGTAGGCAAGGGCTGTTTGGACAGTTGTCTGAAAACACAAACTCGGCTTATGTTTCGGGTCATAGGTATGGCAGGACTGATCTACAGACCATGAGGAGAACTCTTCGGGATTTGAAAGAAGGGCGATGTGAGGCTCCTGCTCAAGTTTTTGTCTCTGGATATCGTCTCACTCATGGTCGTGGAATTTCTGGGTGACTTCATGGGAAATGGACGAGTCTTACTCTCTGGTGGTTTGGCCACGTCCAAAGAGTTTGCGGTCATTCTGTGGGCTGTAAGAAGTCCATTTTTTTTGGTTGTTGTTGTTGTTGTTGTTTTCTTTTTTAACCTCAGGTGTCCCACCAAATGATGGATTCCAGAGTAGAGCCCTGGGGAGGGGCGACTGGACAATCAGAAATCTGGTTAAAAATTGGGGCCTAGGGACATGTCAAGCCCATTATGACATCTAATGGTCCAGCCACTGAGAGGACTTACTAGAAGACAGGACTCATGCTGAGGGTCACAATGCGTGTGTATGCCCTCGTCGCACTCAAGAATGGGCGAGGCCTCAGGGTGAATGCTGGTTTTTCCTACAGTGAACGTTGGACAACGTGCCAACCACAGGGTTCTTGCCAGGGGTAAGGAGGAGTTCTGATTTCTGCATCACACTCACCCCTGGGCAGTGATTGGAGATAAGGTCTCGGTTCTGAAGCCTGAAAACTGAGGTAGGGAAGAGATGATGACCTAAGGCCATGGTGGGTTTTATGTGCTCAGTGTGCGGTCAGCTTTCTGGGTGTTGGTCAGGAGGTCCGGGCTCAGGTTGTGTTCGACAGTGCATTAGTGCCCAGTTTAGACTATATAATTTGGGTAAAGTCGAGGGCTGTGTAGGTTTACCCTCATTTAAGGTGCCTGGGCAGCTCATGAGGCAATAATTTTTTTTCTAGAGGGCAGGCACAGTGCTGCATTGTGGGTCCGGAATTGCCAAACTTGAGGGCTTCGGGGCCAGGAGTGTGAGTATGGAAGTCTGAGAAGACAAGCTAGACTTGGGTTTCAGGGCGAGGGCACGGCAGGTACCCTCTGCAGATCTGAACCAATATCTCATGCATCTGAAGTCAGGGCGAGGATCAGACGTTGGCTCAGGTTGGAGTTTCTGAGCATGACAGCCGCTTCATGAAGGGAGCGGAATCTCGAGGCCATTGAGGTTTTCCCACGTTGGGAGTTGTGGGATGCCCCCTTCAAGGATTCCTTCTGCGGGACAATTGAGACCTGTTGGACAGCTCCAGGACATCCCATATGGAATGACTCCAGAGCACCGTTCGCGGATGGATGCCTGGGAAGCCCGCCTCCCATTCCAATTGTCTCCTAGCAACAAGACAGTTTAGATCTGATGGCTCTGCCGGAGCAACCGGGGTGGCTGAGTTGAAATGGACTTTCTTGAGAATGGGTCCTAATGTGTTTTTGTGTCCATGAGGGCCTTGGAATGGGGCGGTGGCACCGGGACCCTGAAGTACTCTCCTAAGCTTTGGACATGGCTCCCATGCACAGGTTTCCTTGTGGAGACGAGATGAGTTCTGATGGGTGCCTCAGGAAAACTCCTATGCTCGTATTGGAATCAGGCTTTTGAGGACACATGCCTGAAACTTAAAGCAATGGATCCTATTATGGCGTAGGGTCCTGTCTGGTTCAATCTTCTTCTCTGGGGACATCCATCTATGGTATGAGTGGAGGTCGATTATCAGCTGGTGTCAGACAGCCCTTGTTTGTTCCGGGCGACCTACACTATTGGGATGGCCTCAGGGACTTTGGAGGTTTCTCCTAATTTGTACGATTTTGGACCATGGAATGGGCAGAATTCCCATGGATTGGTAGGCACAGTCCTAATGTGTGGTTCCAGGGGCCCAGCCTGGAGGGTGTGGGGCCCAAGACTTTGAGGACAGAAGTCTGAAAACACAAACTCAGCTTAGGTTGGGGACGTAGGTATGGCAGGCCCGATCTACAAACCATGAGAAGAACTCTTCAGGATATGAAGAAAGGGCGAGTCTGAGGCGCTTGCTCAGGCTTTTTTCTCTGGATTTTGATCAGCGATGGCCGTGTAATGTTGGGGAGGCCTCATGGGCCATGGACGAATCTTCCTCTCTGAGGATTTGGCCCGATTCCCAATTGCTTTTCGTCAATCTGTGGGATGGGAGGACTCATTTCAGTTTTGTTACCTCAGGTGTCCCACCAAAAGAGGAATTCCAAAGCCAAGCCGTGGGGAAGACTGAAGGGTCAACCCGAACTATGGTTAAAAATTGGGGCCTAGGGGCATGGCAAGCCCAATATGCTATCTCTTCATCCAGCCACTGAGCGGCCTTACTTGAGGACTGGGCTCAGCCTGAGCGTCACAATGTGTGTTTGTGACCAATGTGGCCTGCGAGCATGGGCGGGGCCTCATGGGCCACACTGGTTTCAACTACACTGAACGTTGGACAACATGCCAACCACAAGGTTTGTTGCCATGGGGAAGGAGTTCTGATTTCTGCATCACCTTCAACCCTGGGCAGTGATTGGAGATAAGGTCTAGGTTCTGAAACCTGAAAACCGATGTTGGGAAGAGATGACAACCTAAGGCCATGGCGGCTCGATGTGCTCAGTGTGCGGCCAGCTGTCTGGGAGGGTCCAGGGGGTCCAGGCTCAGGCTGTGTCAGAAAGGGCATTAGTGCCCTGGTCAGCCTATGTATTTGGGGTACAGCCAAGGTCGGTGCAGGTTGATCCTCATTTGGGGATACTGGGTAGCCCCAGAGGACAATGTTTTTCTTCTGGAGGGCCGGCAGAGTGCTGCATTGTAGTTCTGGATTGCCAAACTGGAGGGCTTGTGGGCCAGTAGTCTGACGAAAAAGTCTGAGAACACAAGCTAGGCTTAGGTTTCTGGGTGAGGCCATGGCAGGCACAATCGACAGACCTGAATCGAGATCTCGTGCATCTGAAGTCAGGGCGAGGATCAGACGATCGCTCAGGTTGGAGTTTCTGTCCCTGATGGCCCCTTCATGAGTGGGGGGGGGCATCACGAGGCCATGGGTGTTTTCCCAAGATGGGAGTTGTGAGAAGCTCCAAACTGCAGAGAGTCTTCTGCAGGACAATTGAGACCTGTTGTTTGGCTCCAGGCCAATGATTCTGAGCAGGGTTCTAAGGATGGATGGCTGGGTAGCCCACCTCGTATTCCAAATGTCTCCTAGCAACAAGACAGGTTAGATCTTCTGGATCTGTGGGGAGCAACCGAGGACGCTGAGTTGAAATGGACACCCCTGGGGATGGGTCCTAACGTGCTTTTGTGTCTATGGAGACCTTGGAATGAAGCGGTGGCACTGGGGCCCTAAAGCGTTCTCCTAAACAGAGGCTTTGACACAGCTCCAACGTGCAAGTTTCCCATGTGTAGATGAGATGTTTTCTGATGGGTGAGTCAAGAAACAGCTATATGCTGCTTTTGAAATCCAGGCCTCTGAGGAGAAATGCCTGGAAACCAAAGCAATGAATCTGATTAGTGCCTAGGGGCCTGTTCTTTCCTTTTTACCTCTCGGGACATCTGTCTATGGGTCTGAGTGCAGGTAGGTGCTCAGTTGGGCTCAGATTGCCCCTGTTTTTCCTGGGAAGCCACCACTATTGAGATGGATCAGAGACTTTGGAGGTTTATCCTATTAGAAGGGTTGTGGCCATTGGAATGGGCACACACAATTCCCTTGGAGAGGGCAAGTACATTCCTCAGGTTTGGTTCCAGGGGCCTGAGCCTGTAGGTTGTGTAGGCCAGGGCTGTTTGGACAGTTGTCTGAAAACACAAACTCGGCTTATGTTTCAGGTCATAGGTATGGCAGGACTGATCTACAGACCATGAGGAGAACTCTTCGGGATTTGAAAGAAGGGCGAGTGTGAGGCTCCTGCTCAAGTTTTTGTCTCTGGATATCGTGTCCCTCATGGTCGTGGAATTTCTGTGTGACTTCATGGGAAATGGATGAGTCTTACTCTCTGGTGGTTTGGCCCCGTCCAAAGAGTATGGGGTCATTTTGTGGGCTGTTAGAAGTAAGTTTTGTTGTTGTTGTTGTTGTTGTTGTTGTTTTTAACCTCAGGTGTCCCACCAAATGATGGATTCCAGAGTAGAGCCCTGGGGAGGGCCGAATGGACAATCAGAAATCTGGTTAAAAATTGGGGCCTAGGGACATGTCAAGCCCATTATGACATCTAATGTTCCAGCCACTGAGAGGACTTACTAGAGGACAGGACTCATGCTTAGGGTCACAATGCGTGTGTATGCACTCGTCGCACTCAAGAATGGGCGGGGCCGCAGGGTGAATGCTGGTTTTTCCTACACTGAACGTTGGACAACGTGCCAACCACAAGGGTTCTTGCCATGGGTAAGGAGTAGTTCTGATTTCTGCATCACACTCACCCCTGGGCAGTGTTTGGAGATAAGGTCTCGGTTCTGAAGCCTGAAAACTGAGGTAGGGAAGAGATGACGACAGTCCTCAGGTTTGGCTCCAGGGGCCTGAGCCTGTAGATATGTAGGCCAGAGTTGTTTGGACAGTTGTGTGAAAACACACATCCTCCATGCTAGGGCCCCTGGAACCACACATCAGGATTGTTCCTGCCTTCTCAAAGGGAATTCTTCATATTCCATTGGCCACAACCATATAAATCAGGAGAAATCTCCAATGTCCCTGGGACCATCCCAATATTGTAGGCTGCTCGGAACAAACAGGGGTGATCTGACACTAGCTGAGCAACTAGCTCCACACCAACTCGGAGACAGATGTCCCCAGAGAAGAACATTGAACTGGACAGGCCCCTAGGTTCTTATCAGATCCATTGCTTTGGTTTCCAGGCATCTCTTCTCAGAGGCCTGGTTTCCAATACCAGCCTATGGGGTTTCCATAGGCTCCTTCAGAGCAAGTCTTGTCTGCACATTGGAATCTTGCTCGAGGAGCTATGTCAGAACCTCAGAGGCCTGGTTTTCAATACCACCATATGGGGGTTTCCTGAGGCATCAGTCAGAACAAATGTCTTCTCCACATGGGAAACGTGCTCTTTCAAGCTGTGTCAAAACCTCCGGCTAGGAAAATCCTTCAGGGCCCCGGTGCCACCACCTCATTCCAAGGTCTCCATGGACACAATCCCACATTAGGACCCATCTGCAGGAGAGTCTATTTCAACTCAGTGCCCTTGGGTGCTCCCCTAGAGCCAGCAGATCGAACCTATCTTGTCACTAGGAGACAATTGGAATGTGAGGCGGACTGGCTAGGCATCCATCTGTAGAAAACGACTCTGAAGTAATTCCATATGGGACGTCCTGGAGCCATCCAACAGGTCACAGCTGTCCTGCAGAAGGAATCCTTGCGATTTGGAGCACCTCACAACTCCCATCATGGGAAAAGCTCTGTGGCCTCGTGGTGCACTGTCCCCTTCATGAAAGAGCCATCTTGGACAGAAACTCCAACCTGAGCCAACGTCTAATCCTCGCCCTGACTTCAGATGCACGAAATCTTGATTCAACTCTGCAGAGTGTGCCTGCCGAAACCCTGCCCCGAAGCAAAACCTAGCTATTGTTCTCAGACTTCGTCCTCACACTCCGAGCCCACCAGCCCTCCAGTTAGGGAATTCTGGAGAGACACAATGCAGCACTCTGACTGCCCTCCAGAAGAGAAACGTTGTCCTATGGGGCTAACCAGAAACACCAAATGAGGATCAACCTGCATGCCACTTGACTCTACCCCAATTATACAGTTTCGCTTCGGCGTTAATGCCCTGTCTTGCACAGCCTGAGGTCTGAATTTTCAACCGACACCCAGACAGCTGGCTGTACACTGAGCACATCAGACCCGCCATGGCTTTAGGTCATCATCTCTTCCCAACCTTGGTTTTCAGGCTTCAGAACCTAGACCTTATATATACTCACTACCCAGGGGTGAACGTGATGCAGAAATGAAACTCCTTCTTTCTCAAGGCAAGAAACCTTGTGGTTGGCATGTTTTCCAACGTTCAGTGTAGGAGAATCCAGTGTAGCCCATGAGTCCCCGCCCATGCTTGAGAACCGCAATGGGCACAAACACATTGGGACCCTCAGTGTGAGCCCTGTCCTCAAGTAAAGCCTCTCAGGGTCTGGACCAAGACCCGCATTGCCATCCCTAGTCCCCCAATATTAATGAGAGGTTGAGAGTTCTAATCACCCCTATTCAGGTCTCTGCTCTGGAACCCCTGAGGAAAAAAAATATTGAAGGGTCTCCTCCATCCCCTGAATGAGCCCCAAAACTTGGGATCTGACCAAATCTTAAAAGAGAAAGAATCATCCATGGCCAAAGAGGCCATCCCGTCATTCCATGGCCACCATTGACACAAAATCTAGAGACAAAAGCCTGGAGATATGCCTCACACTTGCCCTTTGTTCATAGCCTGATAAATTCTTCTCGCGGTCTATAGATCAGGCATGTCATACCTACGTCCCCAATTCTAAGCTGAGTTTGGGTTTTCAGGTTTCTGTCCCCACTGTCCTGGCCCACACACCCTCCAGGCTGGGGCCCCTGGAGCCATGCCTCAGGACTGTGCCTGCCTTCTCCAAGCAAATTCTGCCCATTCCATTGGCCACAACCCTAAAGATTAGGAGAACACTCCAACGTCCCTGAGGCCATCCCAATAGTGTTGGCCACTCAGGGCAAACAGGGTGATCTGTCCCAAGATGAGCAACTACCTCAACTCAGATCCATAGACAGATAACCCCAGAGAAGAAGATTGAACCGGACAGGCACCTAGGCCCTAATCAGATCCATTGCTTTTGATTCCAGGCATCTCTCCTCAGAGGCCTGGTTTCCAATACCAGCATATGTGTTCTTCAAGAGGTACCAGTCTGAACAAATCTCATTTCCACATGGGAAACATGCATTTTGGAGCTGTGTCACAACCTCCAGTTAAGGGAAACCTTCAGGTCCCAGCAGCCAACACCCCATTCCAAGGTCTCCATGGACACAAACCCGCATTATGACCCATCCGCAGGCGAGTCCATTTCAACACATCCCCTTTGGTTGCTCCCCAAAAGAAGCAGATCGAACCTGCCTTGTCACTAGGAGACAATAGGAATGTGAGGCGGGCACTCCAGGAATCCATCCTTAGAACCCTGCACTGCCGTGGTTCCGCATGGGACGTCCTGGAGCAATCTAACCGGTCTCGACTGTCCCGTAGAAGGAATCCTTGCCGATTGGAGCAACTTACAATGCCAATCGTGGGAAAGTCTCCATAGCCCCATGATGCCCCCCACCATCATGAAGGGGCCATCCTGAACAGAATCTTCAACCTGAGCCTACGTTTGATCCTCGCCCTGACTTCAGATGCATGAGATTTAGATTTAGCTCTACAGAGTGTGCCTGCCATGATCTTGACCCAAAACCTAAGCCTAGCTTGTGTTCTCTCACTTCCTTCCTCACAATTCTGGCCCACAAGCCCTCCAGTGTGAGAATTCCGTCGCCACAATGCAGCACTCTTCCTTCCCTCCAGAAGAAAAACGTTGCCCCTGGGGCTACCCAGAAACGCCAAATGAGGATCAACCTGCATGCCACTCAACTTTACTTCAATTATACAGTCTAAGCTTGGCACTAATGCCCTGTCTGACACAGCCTGAGCCTGGACCTCCTGGATGACACCCAGAAAGGTGGTGTCACACCTAAGGACTGTGCCAGTGCTCTCCAAGGGAACTCTGCCCGTTTCTTTTGCCACAACCTTACAGATTAGGAGAAACCTCCAATTCCCAAGACCAGCCCAATAGTGTTGGCCTCCCCCAACAAACATGGGTGATCTGACACAAGCTGAGCAGTGACCTCCATTCTGAATCTTAGACAGAGACACTCAGAGGAGAATATTGAAAAGGACAGGCCCCTAGACCGTAATCAGATCCATTGCTTTGGATTCCAGGCATTGTTCCCCAGATGCTTGGTTTCCAATACCAGGTTGTGGGGGTTTCAGAACAAATCTCGTCTCTACATGGGAAACTTGCTCTTTGGAGCTGCATCAAAACCTCAGGTTAGGAGAATTCTTCAGGGCAACAGAGCCACTGCCCCATTCCAAGGGATCCATGGACACAAATCCATATCATGACTGATCCTCATGAGAGTCCATTTCATTTCAGCCCCCTCGGTTGTTCCCCCAGTGACAGCAGATCGAATCCTCCTTTTCACTAGGACACAACTGGAATGCAAGTTGGACTGCCCAGGCATCCATCATTAGAACTGTGCTTTGGAGCATTTCTTATGGGACGTCCTTGATCCATCCAAAAGGTCGTGACTGTCCCGCTGACGGAATCCTTGTGGTTTGGAGCATCACACACTCACAAAGTTGGAAATCTTCCATGGTTTCCTGATGCCCCCCCACCTTCATGAAGGGGACATCATGTACAGAAACTCCAACCTAAGCCAACATCTGATCCTCGCCCTGACTTCAGATGCACGAGATCTCATTTCAGGTCTGTAGAGTGTGCCTGCCATGTCACCGCTGCGAATTCTAAGCTGAACTTGTGTTCTCAGACTTCTGTCCAAAAACACCTGGCCCACAAGCCCTGAAGTTGGCAATTCTGGAGCCAGAATGTAGCACTCTGCCTGCCCTCCAGAAGAAAATCTTTGCCCTATGGGGCCAACCAGAAACCCCAAATGAGGACCAACCTTCACATCACTCGACTGTACCCCAATTATACAGTCTAGCCTGGGGACTAATGCCCTGCATGACACAGCCTGAGCCCAGACCTCATGATGGACACAGACATCTGGCCGCACACTAAGTGCATCGGACCCACCATGGCCTTAGGTCGTCATCTCTTACCAACCTCGGTTTTCAGGCTTCAGAATCTAGACCTTATCTCTACTCACTGCCATGCCGTGTACGTGATGCAGAAATCAGAACTCCTCCTTCCCCATGACCAGAAACTCTGTGGTTGGCATGTTGTCCAACATGCAGTGTAGGAGAAACCAGCATGGCCCATGAGGCCTCAGACATGCTTGAGGGCTGCGATGGGCACAAACACACATTAGGACCCTAAGCATGAACCCTGGCCTCAAGTAAAGCCTCTCTGGGGCTGGAACAAGAGCCCACATATGGAGATTACCATGCCCCTACTCCCCAAACCTTAACCAGTGCTTGAGAAGTCTAGTCACCCCTACTCAGACCTCTTCTCTAGAATCCCTCCTTGGTGGGACACATGAGGTTAAAATAAAAATAGAGAAAGGACTCCTACCGTCCAAAGAATGACCACAAACACTTGGAATTGGGCCAAATTCACAGAGAGAAATACTCGTCCATGGCTGATGAGGCCATCCTGACATTCCACGGCCACCATTGACACAAAATCCGGAGACAAAAGCCTGAAAAAGCGCCACACACTCGCCCTTTGTTCAAAGCCTGAAAATTCTCACGGTCTGTAGATCGGGCCTGCCATACCTATGTCCCCAAACCTAAGCCACGTTTGTGTTTTCAGACTTCTGTCTCCATTGTCCTGGCCCACATACCCTCAAGGCTTGGCCCCATGGAGCCACACCTCAGGACTGTGCCTGCCCTCTCCATGGGAATTCTGCTCATTCCTTTGGCACAACCTGACAGATTAGGAGAAACATCCGAAGTCCCCGAGGCCACCCCAATATTGTAGGATGTCCGGGACAAACAGGGACCATCTGCCACAAGCTGAGCCACTACCTCCAATCAGACCTGTAGATAGATATCCATAGAAAAGAAGATTGAAGAGGACAGGCACCTAGGCCCTAAACGAATTCATTGCTTTTGTTTTCATGTATCTCTCCTCAGAGGCCTGGATTCCAATACCAGCACATGGGGGTTTCTGGAGCTACCAATCAGAACAAATCGCATGCCACATGGGAATCATGCTATATGGAACTGTGTCAAAACCTCCAGTTAGGAGAAAATTTCACGTCACTGGAGCCACCGCCCCATTCCAATGTCTCAATGGACACAATCCCACATTATGACCCATCCTCAGGAGAGTCCATTTCAACACAAACCTGGCGGTTGCTCACCCAGTGCCAGCAGATCAAACCTGCTTTGTCACTAGGAGACAATTGGAATGCGAGTTTGTTGCCCAGGTATCCATGTTAGAACTCTGCTCTGGAGAAATTCCTAATGGGGTGTCCTTGATCCATTCAACAGGTCTCAACTGTCCTGCAGAAGGAATCCTTGTGGTTTGCAGCATCACACACTCGCACCGTGGGAAAACCTCCATGGCCTCGTGATGCCTCCACCTTCAGGTAGAGGACATCATGGACAGAAACTCCCGTCTGATCCTCGCCCTGACCTCAGATGCATGAGATCTCAATTCAGCTCTGCAGAGTGTGCCTGCCTTGCCCTCGCCCCAAAACCTAAGCCAGCTCGCGTTCTCATACTTCCATCCTCACACTCCTGGCCCACAAGCCTTCCACTTTGGGAATTCTGGAGACAAAATGCAGCACTCTGCCTGCCCTCCAGAAGAGAGACTTTGCCCTAGGGGTCTACCCAGAAACATCAAATGAGGATCAACCTGCAATTCTCTAGACTGTACCCCAATTATACAGTCTAGCCTGGGCACTAATGCCCTGTCTGACACAGCCTGACCCCAGACCTCGTGACCGACACCCAGACACCTGGCCTCACACTGAACACATCAAACATGCCATGGCCTTAGTTCATCATCTCTTCCCAACCTTGGTCTTCAGGCTTCAGAACCTAGACATTATCTCCACTCACAACTAAGTGATGTACGTGATGCAGAAATCAGAACTTCACCTTCCCCATGACCAGAAACCTTGTGGTTGGCATGTTGTCCAACGTTCAGTATATGAGAACCCAGCATGGCAAATGAGGCCTCAGACATGCTTGAGGGCTGCGATGGGCACAAACACACATTAGGACCCTAAGCATGAACCCTGGCCTCAAGTAAAGCCTCTCCGGGGCTGGACCAAGAGCCTGCATATGGGACTTGCCATGCCCCTACTCCCCCAATCCTAGCCAGAGCTTGAGAAGTCTAGTCAACCTTATTCAGAGCTCTTTTCTGGAATACCTCTTTGGTGGGACACATAAGGAAAAAAAAAAAAAAACCCAAGATAAAGAAAAAAAAAGTAAGGACTCCTACCATCCAAAGAATGACCCCAAATACTTGGAATCTGGCCAAATCCACAGAGAGAAATACTCGTCCATGGTCGATGAGGCCAGCCTGACATTCCACGGCCACCATTGACACAAAATCCGGAGACAAAAACCTGAAAAAGCGCCACACACTTGCCCTTTGTTCAGAGCCCCCAAAATTCTCAAGGTCTGTAGATCGGGCCTGCCATACCTATGTCCCCAAACCTAAGCCGAGTTTGTGTTTTCAGACTTCTGTCTCCATTGTCCTCACCCACACATTCTAAAGGCTGGGCCCCATGGAGCCACACCTCAGGACTGTGCCTGCCCTCTCCAAGGGAATTCTGCTCATTCATTTGGCACAACCTGACAGATTAGGAGAATCATCCAAAATCTCTGAGGCCATCCCAATAGTGTAGGATGTCCTGGACATACAGGGACCCTCTGGCACAAGCTGAGCCACTACCTCCAATCAGAACCTTAGACAGATATCCATAGAAAAGAATATTGAACAAGACAGGCACCTAGGCCCTAATTGGATCCATTGCTTTTGTTTTCAGGCATCTCTCCTCAGAGGCCTGGATTCCAATACCAGCATAAGGGGGTTTCCAGAGCTACCTATCAGAAAAAATCTCGTCTCCACATGGGAATCTTGCTCTATGGAGCTGTGTCATAACCTCCAGTTAGGAGAAAACTTCAGGTCACTGGAGCCACTGCCCCATTTGAATATCTCCATGGACACAATCCCAAATTATGACCCATCCTCAGGAGAGTCCATTTCAACTAAACCCCCTCGGTTGCTACTCCAGAGCCAGCAGATTGAACCTGCCTTGTCGCTAGGAGACAATTGAAATGCGAGTTGGGCTCTTCAGGCATCCATCCTTAGAACCCTGCTCTTGCGTCGTTCCTTATGGGACATCCATGAGCCATCCAACAGGTCTCGACTGTCCCACAGGAGTCCTTGTGCATGGACCACCTAACAACTCATATCATGGAAAGCTTCCAAGGTCACATTATGCCCCCAATCTTCATGAAGGCAGATCATGGAAAGAAACTCCAACCTGAGCCAACAGCTGATCTTCGCCTTGACTTCAGATGCACGAGATCTTGATTCAGCTCTTCAGAGTGTACCTGCTGTGCCCTCACCCCAAAACCTAAGCGTAGCTAGTGTTCTCCGACTTCCGTCCTCACTCTCCTGGACCACACGCCCTCTATTTTGGGATTTCCGATGACACAGTGCTGCACTCTGCCTGCCCTCTAGAAGAAAAATATTGCCCTATGGGTCTACCCAGAAACCTCAAATGAGGATAAACCTGCACGTCACTCAACTGTACACCAATTATATAGTCTAGCCTGTGCACTAATGCCCTGTCTGACATAACCTGAGGCCTGAATTCCCAACCGACACCCAGACAGCTTGCAGTACACTGAGAACATCTGAACCGCCATGGCCTTAGGTCGCCATCTCTTTCCAACTTCGGTTTTCAGGCTACAGAATCCTAGACCTTATCTCTACTCACTTCCCATGGGTGAACGTGATGCAGAAATCAGAACTCCTCCTTCCCTCTCGCCAGAATCTTGTGGTTGGCATCTTGTCCAACGTTCAGTGTAGGACCCCTGTAGGGCCTACAGGGGCAGTAGTAGGGCCCCTGAGGGTAGTGTAGGGTCCCTGAGGCCCTGCCTATGCTTAAGAGCTGCGGTGGGCTCAAACACACATTGGGACCCTCAGTTTGAGCCCTGTCCTCAAGTAAAGCCTCTGAGTGGCTGGACCATGAGCCCGCATATGGGGCCTGCCATGCCCCAAGTCACCCAATCTTAACCAGAGGTAGAGACATCTAGTCACCCCTACTCAGGGCTCTGCTCTGGAATCCCTCTTTGGTGGGACATTTGAGGTAAATAAACACAGAAAGGACTCCTCCCACTCACAGAATGACCCCAATCACTTGGGATTGGGCCATCCCAAGTGATTGGGGTCCAGAGAGAAAGACTCGTCCATGGCCCATGAGGCCAGCCCGACATTCCACGGCCACTATTGACACAAAATCCAGAGACATAAGCTTCAGCAAGCGTTCACACTCACCCTTAGGTCATAGCCCAAAAAATTCTCCTCATAGTCTGTAGATTGGGCCTGCCATACCTATGTCCCCAAACCTAAGCCGAGTTTGTGTTTTCAGACTTCTATCCTGACATCCCTGTCCCACACACCCTCCAGACTGAGGCCCCTGGAGCCGCACCTCAGGACTGTGCCTGCCCTCTCCAAGGAAATTCTTCCCATTCCATTGGCCACAACCCTACAGATAAGGAGAAACCTCCAAAGTCCCAGAGGCCATTCCAATAGTGTAGGCCACCCAGGACAAAGAGGGGCGATCACTCACAAGCTGAGCAATGACGTCAACTCACCCGTAGACAGATAACCCAAGAGAATAAGATTAAACTGGACTGGCCCCTAGAATGTAATTGGTTCCATTGCTTTTTTTTTCTAAGCATCTCTCCTCAGAGGCCTGTTTTCCAATACCAGCATATGGGGGATTCCAGAGATACCAATCAGAACAAATCTTGTCTTCACATGGGAAACTTATCCTTTGGAGCTCTGTAAAAGCCTCCAGTTAGGAGAAACCTTCAGGTAGCCGGAGCAACCGTCCTATTCCAAGGTCTCCATGGACACATACCCGCATTATGACCATTTGGCAGGAGAGTACATTTCAACTCAGCCCCGTCGATTACTCCCCCAGAGGCAGAATATCAAACCTGCCTTGTCGCTAGGAGACAACTGGAATGCAAAGCAGACTCTCTAGGCATCCATCCTTGGAATCCTGCTCTGGCGCCGTTCCATATGGGATGTCCTGGAGCCTTCCAACAGGTCTTGACTGTCCCACAGAAGGAATCCTTGCAGATTGGAGCATCTCACAACTCCTATCGTGGGAAAACCTACATGGCCTCATGAGATGCTCCCCTTTATAAAGGGGCCATCATGGACAGAAACTCCAACCTGAGCCAACTTCTGATGCATTGCTTTGGTTTCTAGGTATCTCTCCTCAGAGGCCTGGTTTCCAATATCAGAATATGGGGGTTTCCTAAGGAAACAATCAGAACAGATCTCATCTCCACATGGGAAACTTGCTCTTTGGAGCTGTGTCAATACCTCAGGTTAGGAGGATCCTTCAGGGCGCTGGCACCATGGCCCAATCCCAAGGTCTCCAAGGACACGAACTTACATTATGATCCATTCTCAGGAGAGTCCATTTCAAATCAGCCCCCTCGGCTGCTCACCCAGAGCCAGCAGATCAAAACTTCCTGGTCACTAAGAGACAGTTGGAATGGGAGGCGGGCTTCCCAGGCATCCATCCTTAGAACCCTGCTCTGGAGAACTTCTTTATGGGACGTCTTGAATCCAACAAACCTGTCTTGACTGTCTCGCAGAATGAATCCTTGTGGTTTGAAGCATCACACAATAACACTGTGAGAAAACCTCCATTTCCTCATGATGCCCCACACCTTCATAAATGGGCCATCACGGACAGAAACTCCATCCTAAGCCAAAGTCTGATCCTCGCCCTGAATTCAGAAGCATGAGATCTCGATTCAGCACTTGAGAGTGAGCCTGCTGGGCCCTCGCCCTGAAACCTAAGCCTAACTTGTGTTCTCAGACTTCCGTCCTCAGAATCCTGGCCACACCCCTCCAATTTGGAAATTCTGGAGACACAATGCAGCACTCTGCCTGGCCTCCAGAAGAAAAATGTTGCCCTATAGGGCTAACCAGAAATGCCAAATGAGTAACAACCTGCATGCCACTCGACCATACCCCAATTATACAGTCTAGCCTGTGCACTAAAGCCCTGTCGGACACAGCCTGAGGGCAGACCTCCAGTCCAACACCCAGACAGTTGGCCGTACACTTGAGCATATCAAACCCACAATGGCTTTAGGCCATCATCTCTACCCAACCTCAATTTTCACCTTCAGAACCTAGACCTTATCTCCACTCACTGCTCAGGAGTGAACGTGATGCAAGAATCAGAACTTCTCCTTCGCCTTGGCAAGAAACCTAGTGGTTGGCATGTTGTCCAATGTTCATTGTAGGAGAAAGCAGCATGGACTATGAGGCCCCACCTATCCCAGAGGGCCACAATGTGCACAAACACACATTGTGACCCTCAGCGTGAGCCCTATCCTCATGTAAAGCCTCTTAGTGACTGGAACAACAGCCCACATATGGGGCTTGCCAAGCCCCTAGTCCCCCAATCTCAACCAGAGTTCGAGATGTCTACTCACCCCTACTCAGGGCTCTACTCGGGAATCCCTCTTTGGTGGGACACCTGAGGTTAAAAAAAAAAAAATACAGAAAGGACTCTTCCCATTCACAGAATGATCCCAACCACTTGGGATCAGGCCAAATCACCAGAGAAAGAATTGTCCATGGCCCTTGAGGACACCCCGACATTCCACGGCCACCATTGACACAAAATCCAGAGACAAAACCCTGAGCAAGCGCCACATACTCACCCTTTGTTCATAGCCCGGAAAATTCTCACGGTCTGTAGATGGAGCCTTCATACATACATCCCCAAACCTAAGCTGAGTTTGTGTTTTCAGACTTCTGTCCCCACAGTCCTGGCCCACACAACATCCAAGCTGGGGCCCCTGGAGCCAAACCTCAGGACTGTGGCTTCCCTCTCCAGGGGAATTCTGCCATTTCCATTGGTCACAACCCTATAGATTAGGAGAATCCTCCAAACTCCCCCAGGCCATCGGAATTGTGTTGGCTGCCCAGGACACACAGGGATGATCTTTCACAAGTTAGGAAACCAACTCCACTCAGACCCAGAGACAGATATCTCCATAGAATAAGAAGGAACTGGACGGGCACTTAGGCCCTAATCAGATCCCTTGCTTTTGATTCCAGTCATCTCTCCTCAGAGGCCTGGTTTCCAATACCAGCATATGGGAGATTCCTTAGGCACTCATCAAAACAATTCTCTTCTCTACATAGGAAACATACTCTTTAGAGCTCCATCAAAACCTCCGGTTATGAACATCCCTCAAGACCCCGGATCAAGCACCCCATTCCAAGGTCTACATGGACACAAATGCACATTATGACCCATCCTCAACTCACCCATTTCAACACACCCGCCTCGGTTGCTCCCCTAGATCCAGCAGATCGAACTTGGCTTGGCTCTATGAGACACCTGGAATGGGAGGCAGGCTGCCCAGGCATCCATCCTTTGAACCCTGCTCTGGATAACTTCCTTATGGGATGTCCTGGAGCCATCCAACAGGTCTCGACTGTCCCACAGAAAAAATCATTGTGGTTTGGAGCATTTCACAATTCCCATCGTCGGAAAACCTCCATGTCCTCGTGACACCCTCCCCTTCATGAAGGGGCCGTCATGGACAGAAACTCCGACCTAAGCCAACGTCTGATCCTAGCTCTGTCTTCAGGTATACGGGATCTCGAATCATCTCTGCAGAGGGTGCCTGCCTTCCCCTCACCCCGAAATCTAAGTCTGGCTTGTGTTCTCAGAATTTTTTCCTCACACTCCTGGCCCTAAAGCCTTCCAGTTTGGGATATCTGGAGCCACTATGTGGCACTGTGTCTTCGCTCCAGAAGAAAAACGTTGCCCTCTGGGGCTACCCAGTAACCACAAATGAGTACCATCCTGCACGAAACTCGACTGCACCCCAATGATACAGTCTACCCTGGGCACTTATTCCCTGTCTGCCACAGGCTGAGCCTGCACCTCCCAACCCACACTCAACAGCTGGCCGAACACTGAGCACATCAGACACACCATGGCCTTAGGGCTTCATCTCTTCCCAACCTCAGTTTTCAGGCTTCAGAACCTAGACCTTAAATCCAATCACAGTCCAGGAGTGAAAGTGTTGCAGAAATTAGAACTCCATCTTCCCCATTGCCAGAAAACTTGTGGTTCCCATACTGTACAACGTTCAGTGTAGGAGAAACCAGAATGGTACTTTAGGCCACGCCCTGACTTGAGGGGATCCTTGGGCACAAAACCACATTGTGAAACTCAGTGTGAGACCTATCCTCAAGGAAGGCCTCTCAGTGTCTGGACCAAGAGCCCACATATGGGGCTTGCCATGTTCTTAGGTCCCAATGTTAACCAGAGGTCTGGTTGTCCAGTTGCCCCCACCCACGACTCTGCTCTGGAATCCCTCGTTTGGTGGTCCACCTGAGGTAAAAAAAAAAAAAAAAAAAAAAAAGTAAACAAAAAACACAGAAAGGCCTCCTCCATTACCACAGAATGACCCCAAACTTTTAGGATCGGGTCAAATCCCCAGAAAGGGAGCCTCATCGATGGCCCATGAGGACACCCTGACATTCCATGGCAATCGGTGACACATTTCCAGAAAAAAAAAAAAAAAAGCATGAGCAAGCACCTCACATTCGCCCTTTGTTCATATCCCGAAGAGGTCTCCTCACGGTCTATATATCGGGCCGGTCATACCTACAACCCACAACCTAAGTGGAGTTTGTGTTTTCAAACTTTTGTCCAAATCGCCCTGGACCACACACGCTCCACACTTGGGTCCCTGGAGCCACACCTCAGGACTGTGCTTCCCTTTCAAGGGAATTCTTCCCATTCCATTGGCCACAACCTTGCAAATTAGGAAAAACCTCCAAAGTCACCGAGGCCATCCCAATAGTGTAGGCCGCCCAGGACAAACAAGGGTGATCTCAAACCAGCTGAGCAACTACCTCCACTCAGACAACAGATGTCCCCAGAGAAGAATATTGAACCGGACAGGCCCCTAGGCCCTAATCAGATCCATTGCTTTGGTTTCCAGGCATCTCTCCTCAGAGGCCTCGTTTCCAATACCAGCCTATGGTGGTTTCCTGAGGCACCAATAAGAACAAATCTCGTCTCCCCATGGAAAACTTGCTCATTGGAGCTTTGTCATAACCTCTGGTTAGGAGAATCCTTCAGGGCCCTGGTGCCACTGCCCCATACCAAGGTCTCCATGGACTCAAACCACCATTAAGACCATCCTCAGGAAAGTCCATTTCAACTCAGTCCCCTCTGTTGCTACCCCAAGCCAGCAGATCAAACGTTTCTTGTTGCTAGGAGACAATTGGAATGTGAGGCTGGCTGCCCAGGCATCGATACTTAGAACCCTGTTCTGGAAAAATACCTTATAAGACATCCTGGAGCCATCCAACAAATCTTAA
Source organism: Mustela nivalis (assembly GCF_964662115.1). Taxonomy (NCBI): domain Eukaryota; kingdom Metazoa; phylum Chordata; class Mammalia; order Carnivora; family Mustelidae; genus Mustela; species Mustela nivalis. The sequence goes on along the minus strand of NW_028135300.1, from coordinate 91,467 downwards.
TTGTCCCACAGAAGGAATCCTTGCGGTTTGGAGCATCTCACAACTCCAATAGTGGGAAAACCTCCATGGCCTCATAATGCCCCCCCTTCCTGAAGGGGCCAACATGGACAGAAACTCAAACCTGAGCCAAAGACTGAACCTCGACCTGACTTCAGACGCATGAGATCTCAATTCAGCTCTGCAGAGTGTGCCTGCCATGTCCTTGCCCCGAAACCTAAGCCTAGCTTGTGTTCTCAGACTTCGGTTTCACTCTCCTGGCCCACAAGCCCTCCAGTTTGGGAATTCCGAAGCCACAATGCAGCACTCTGCCTGCCCTCCAGAAGAAAAACTTTGCCCTATGCTGCTAATAAGAAACGCCAAATGATTTTCTAATGCATGCCACTCGATTGTAAAGCAATTATACAGCCCACCCTGTATACTAATGCCCTGTCTGGCACAGCCTGAGACAAGACATCCCAAACGACACCCAGACAGCTGGCCCCAACCTGGACACATAGGACCCGCTATGGCTGTAGGTCGTCATCTCTTCCCAACCTCGGTTTTCAGGCTTCAGAACCTAGACCTTATCTCCAATCACTGCCCAGGGGTGAACGTGATGCAGAAATTAGAATTCCTCCTTCCCCATGGCCAGAAACCTTGTGGTTGGCATGTTGTCCAACGTTCAATGTGGGAAAACCTGCATTGTCCGAAAGGCCACGCCAGTGCTTGAGGGCCGCCTAGGGCACAGACATGCATTGTGTCCTGCAGCGTGAGTCCCGTATTAAAGTAACGCCTCTCAGTGGCTGGACCAAGATCCTGCATATGGGGCTTGTCATATCCATAGGCCCCCAGGCTTAAACAGAGGGCGAGTATTCCAGTTGTCAGTACCCACTGCTATGCTCTAGAATCCCTCTACTGGGGGGACACATGAAGCAGAAAACAGGACACTTCCCTTCCCACAGAATGACCCGAACTCTTGGCGGCTGGACAAACTACCAGAGAGGGAGACTTCTATGACCCATGAGGCAACTCCTACATTAAACGGCCATTGTGGACAAAACATCCAGAGACAAAAGCCTGAGCGACTGCCTCCCTCTCACCCTTCTTTCATATCCAGAGGAGCTCCCCTCATTGGCTGTAGATCAGGCCTGCCGTAACCTCGGCCCCAAACCTGAGCTGAGTTAGGGTTTTTGGATGTCTGTCTGCACAGCCATGGCTCACACAGCCTCCAGGCTGGGGTCTCTGGAGCCACACCACAGAACTGTGCCTGCTCTCTCCTAAGAAACTGCCCATTCTATTGGCCACAACTCTACAAAATAGTAGAAACCTCAAGGTCCCCAAGGACATCCCACTACCGCAAGCCGCACTGGACAAATAGGGGCATTATGACACAAGCTGAGCAACTACTACCTCCATGCAGACACACAGACAGATATCCGCAGAGACAGAAGATTGAACCAGACAGGCCCCTAGGCCCTATTATAAACTCTTGCTTTGGTGTCCAGGTATCACTCCTCAGAGGCCTGGGTTCGAAGACCAGCATACAGGGCTTTCCTGAGGCACCAGACAGAAGACCTCTCATCTCCACATGGGAAGCTTCCTTGTTGGAGTTGTGTGAAGCCCTTCGGGTTGGAGAATCATGCAGAGTCCCTTAGCTACTGCCACATTCCAAGGTCTCCATGGCCACCAACCCACATTATGACTCATCCTCAGCAGAGTCCATTTAAACTCAGCCTTCTGGGTAGCTCACCCAAGAGCCCGCAGATTGAGCGTGCCTTTTCTCGACCAGGCAATGGGAAGGTGAGTTGGCGTTTCTCGGCATCCATGCTTAGGGCCCTGCTCTCGAGTCTTTCTGTATGGGGCATCCTGGAACCATCCAATAGTACTCGACTGTCCTGAAGAAGGAAACCTTGAAATATGGAGCAGCTCACAACTCCCAGCGTAGGGAAACCTCCCTGGCCTCATGACGCCCCTCCCCCTTCAGGAAGGGGCCGTCATGGACACAAACTCCAGCTTGAGGCAACATCTGATAATCGCCCGGACCTCACGTGCAGGAGATCTCGATTCAGCCTCTGCAGAGTGGGCCTGCCATGCTCTTGGCCCTAAAACTCGTGCTAGCTTGTGTTTTCAGACTTCCTTCCTTACAATCCTGGCCACACCCCTCCAGTTTGGCAATTCTGGAGACACAATGCAGCACTCTGCCTGCCCTCCAGAAGAAAAATGTTGCCCTATAGGGCTAACCAGAAACGCCAAATGAGTAACAACCTGCATGCCACTCGACCATACCCCAATTATACAGTCTAGCCTGTGCACTAAAGCCCTGTCTGACACAGCCTGAGGGCAGACCTCCAGTCCAACACCCATACAGCTGGCCATACACAGAGCATATCACACCCACAATGGCTTTAGGCCATCATCTCTACCCAAATCAGTTTTCACCTTAGAACCTAGACCTTATCTCCACTCACTGCTCAGGAGTGAACGTGATGCAAGAATCAGAACTTCTCCTTCGCCTTGGCAAGAAACCTAGTGGTTGGCATGTTGTCCAATGTTCATTGTAGGAGAAAGCAGCATGGACTATGAGGCCCCACCTATCCCTGAGGGCCACAATGTGCACAAACACACATTGTGACCCTCAGCGTGATCCCTATCCTCATGTAAAGCCTCTTAGTGACTGGAACAACAGCCCACATATGGGGCTTGCCAAGCCTCTAGTCCCCCAATCTCAACCAGAGTTCGAGATGTCTAGTCACCCCTACTCAGGGCTCTACGCGGGAATCCCTCTTTGGTGGGACACTTGAGGTAAAAAAATAAATACAGAAAGGACTCTTCCCATTCACAGAATGATCCCAACCACTTGGGATCAGGCCAAATCACAAGAGAAAGAATTGTCCATGGCCCTTGAGGACACCACGACATTCCACGGCCACCATTGACACAAAATCCAGAGACAAAACCCTGAGCAAGCGCCACATACTCGCCCTTTGTTCATAGCCCGGAAAATTCTCACGGTCTGTAGATCGAGCCTTCATACATACATCCCCAAACCTAAGCTGAGTTTGTGTTTTCAGACTTCTGTCCCCACAGTCCTGGCCCACACACCATCCAAGCTGGGGCCCCTGGAGCCACACCTCAGGACTGTGGCTTCACTCTACAGCGGAATTCTGCCATTTCCATTGGGCACAACCCTATAGATTAGGAGAATCCTCCAAACTCCCCAAGGCCATCCGAACTGTGTTGGCTGCCCAGGACAAACAGGGATGATCTTTCACAAGTTAGGAAACCACCTCCACTCAGACCCAGAGACAGATATCTCCATAGAATAAAAAGGAACTGGACGGGCACTTAGGCCCTAATCAGATCCCTTGCTTTTGATTCCAGTCATCTCTCCTCAGAGGCCTGGTTTCCAATACCAGCATATGGGAGATTCCTTAGGCACTCATCAAAACAATTCTCTTCTCTACATAGGAATCATACTCTTTAGAGCTCCATCAAAACCTCCGGTTATGAACATCCCTCAAGGCCCCGGATCAAGCACCCCATTCCAAGGTCTACATGGACACAAATGCACATTATGACCCATCCTCAACTCACCCATTTCAACACACCCGCCTCGGTTGCTCCCCTACATCCAGCAGATCGAACTTGCCTTGGCTCTAGGAGACACCTGGAATGGGAGGCAGGCTGCCCAGGCATCCATCCTTAGAACCCTGCTCTGGATAACTTCCTTATGGGATGTCCTGGAGCCATCCAACAGGTCTCGACTGTCCCACAGAAGGAATCATTGTGGTTTGGAGCATCTCACAATTCCCATAGTGGGAAAACCTTCATGTCCTCGTGACACCCTCCCCTTCATGAAGGGGCCATCATGGACAGAAACTCCGACCTAAGAAAACGTCTGATCCTAGCTCTGTCTTCAGGTATACGGGATCTCAAATTATCTCTGCAGAGGGTGCCTGCCGTCCCCTCACCCCGAAATTTAAGTCCTGCTTGTGTTCTCAGAATTTTTTCCTCTCACTCTTGGCCCTAAAGCCTTCCAGTTTAGGGATTCTGGAGACACTATGTGGCACTGTGTCTTCCCTCCAGAAGAAAAACGTTGCCCTCTGGGGCTACCAAGTAACCACAAATGAGTAACATCCTGCACGAAACTCGACTGCACGCCAATGATACAGTCTAGCCTGGGCACTTATTCCCTGTCTGCCACAGCCTGAGCCTGCACCTCCCAACCCACACTCAACAGCTGGCCGAACACTGAGCACATCAGACACACCATGGCCTTAGGGCTTCATCTCTTCCCAACCTCAGTTTTCAGGCTTCAGAACCTAGACCTTAAATCCAATCACAGTCCAGGAGTGAAAGTGTTGCAGAAATTAGAACTCCTTCTTCCCCATGGCCAGAAACCTTGTGGTTCCCATACTGTGCAACGTTCAGTGTAGGAGGCACCAGCATGGTACTTTAGGCCATGCCCTGACTGGAGGGGATCCTTGGGCACAAAACCACATTGTGAAACTCAGTGTGAGACATATCCTCAAGGAAGGCCTCTCAGTGTCTGGACCAAGAGCCCACATATGGGGCTTGCCATGTTCTTAGGTCCCAATGTTAACCAGAGGTCTGGTTGTCCAGTTGCCCCCACCCACGACTCTGCTCTGGAATCCCTCTTTTAGTGGTCCACCTGAGGTAAAAAAAAAAAAAAAAAAAAAAAGTAAACAAAAAAAAAAAAAGAAAGGCCTCCTCCCTTCCCACAGAATGACCCCAAACTTTTAGGATGGGGTCAAATCCCCAGAAAGGGAGCCTCATCGATGGCCCATGAGGACACCCTGACATTCCATGGCAATCGGTGACACATTTCCAGAAAAAAAAAAAAAAAAAAGCATGAGCAACACCTCACATTCGCCCTTTGTTCATATCCCGAAGAGTTCTCCTCACGGTCTATAGATCGGGCCGGCCATACCTACATCCCACAACCTAAGTGGAGTTTGTGTTTTCAGACTTTTGTCCAAATACCCCTGGACCACACACGCTCCACACTTGGGTCCCTGGAGCCACACCTCAGGACTGTGCTTCCCTTTCAAGGGAATTCTTCCCATTCCATTGGCCACAACCTTGCAAATTAGGAAAATCCTCCAAAGTCACCGAGGCCATCCCAATAGTGTAGGCCGCCCAGGACAAACAGGGGTGATCTCAAACCAGCCGAGCAACTACCTCCACTCAGACAACAGATGTCCCCAGAGAAGAATATTGAACCGGACAGGCCCCTAGGCCCTAATCAGATCCATTGCTTTGGTTTCCAGGCATCTCTCCTCAGAGGCCTCGTTTCCAATACCAGCATATGGTGGTTTCCTGAGGCACCAATAAGAACAAATCTCGTCTCCCCATGGAAAACTTGCTCATTGGAGCTTTGTCATAACCTCTGGTTAGGAGAATCCTTCAGGGCCCTGGTGCCACTGCCCCATACCAAGGTCTCCATGGACTCAAACCAACATTAAGACCATCCTCAGGAAAGTCCATTTCAACTCAGTCCCCTCTGTTGCTACCCCAACCAGCAGATCAAACGTTTCTTGTTGCTAGGAGACAATTGGAATGTGAGGCTGGCTGCCCAGGCATCCATACTTAGAACCCTGTTCTGGAAAAATACCTTATAAGACGTCCTGGAGCCATCCAACAAATCTTAATTGTCCCACAGAAGGAATCCTTGCGGTTTAGAGCATCTCACAACTCCAATAGTGGGAAAACCCCCATGGCCTCATAAAGCCCCCCCTTCCTGAAGGGGCCAACATGGACAGAAACTCAAACCTGAGCCAAAGTCTGAACCTCGACCTGACTTCAGACGCATGAGATCTCAATTCACCTCTGCAGAGTGTGCCTGCCATGTCCTTGCCCCGAAACCTAAGCCTAGCTTGTGTTCTCAGACTTCCGTCCTCACTCTCCTGGCCCACAAGCCCTCCAGTTTGGGAATTCCGAAGCCACAATGCAGTACTCTGCCTGCCCTCCAGAAGAAAAACTTTGCCCTATGCTGCTAATAAGAAACCCCAAATGATTTTCTAATGCATGCCACTCGATTGTAAAGCAATTATACAGCCCACCCTGTATACTAATGCCCTGTCTGGCACAGCCTGAGACAAGACATCCCAAACGACACCCAGACAGCTGGCCCCAACCTGGACACATAGGACCCGCTATGGCTGTAGGTCGTCATCTCTTCCCAACCTCTTTTTTCAGGCTTCAGAACCTAGACCTTATCTCCAATCACTGCCCAGGGGTGAACGTGATGCAGAAATTAGAATTCCTCCTTCCCCATGGCCAGAAACCTTGTGGTTGGCATGTTGTCCAACGTTCAATGTGGGAAAACCTGCATTGTCCGAAAGGCCACGCCAGTGCTTGAGGGCCGCCTAGGGCACAGACATGCATTGTGACTTGCAGCGTGAGTCCCGTATTAAAGTAACGCCTCTCAGTGGCTGGACCAAGATCCTGCATATGGGGCTTGTCATATCCATAGGCCCCCAGGCTTAACCAGAGGGCGAGTATTCCAGTTGTCAGTACCCACTGCTATGCTCTAGAATCCCTCTACTGGGGGGACACATGAAGCAGAAAACAGGACACTTCCCTTCCCACAGAATGACCCCAAACTCTTGGGGGCTGGACAAACTACCAGAGAGGGAGACTTCTACGACCCATGAGGCAACTCCCACATTAAATGGCCATTGTGGACAAAACATCCAGAGACAAAAGCCTGAGCGACTGCCTCCCTCTCACCCTTCTTTCATATCCAGAGGAGCTCCCCTCATGGACTGTAGATCAGGCCTGCCGTAACCTCGGCCCCAAACCTGAGCTGAGTTAGGGTTTTTGGATGTCTGTCTGCACAGCCATGGCCCACACAGCCTCCAGGCTGGGGTCTCTGGAGCCACACCACAGAACTGTGCCTGCTCTCTCCTAAGAAACTGCCCATTCCATTGGCCACAACTCTACAAAATAGTAGAAACCTCAAGGTCCCCAAGGACATCCCACTACCGCAAGCCGCACTGGACAAATAGGGGCATTATGACACAAGCTGAGCAACTACTACCTCCATGCAGACACACAGACAGATATCCGCAGAGACAGAGGATTGAGCCAGACAGGCCCCTTGGCCCTATTATGAACTCTTGCTTTGGTGTCCAGGTATCACTCCTCAGAGGCCTGGGTTCGAAGACCAGCATACGGGGCTTTCCTGAGGCACCAGACAGAAGACCTCTCATCTCCACGTGGGAAGCTTCCTTGTTGGAGTTGTGTCAAGCCCTTCGGGTTGGAGAATCCTGCAGAGTCCCTTAGCTACTGCCACATTCCAAGGTCTCCATGGCCACCAACCCACATTATGACTCATCCTCAGCAGAGTCCATTTAAACTCAGCCTTCTGCGCAGCTCACCCAAGAGCCCGCAGATTGAGCGTGCCTTTTCTCGACCAGGCAATGGGAAGGTGAGTCGGCGTTTCTCGGCATCCATGCTTAGGGCCCTGCTCTCGAGTCTTTCTGTATGGGGCATCCTGGAACCATCCAATAGTACTCGACTGTCCTGAAGAAGGAAACCTTGAAGTTTGGAGCAGCTCACAACTCCCAGCGTAGGGAAAACTCTCTGGCCTCATGATGCCCCCACCCCCTACAGGAAGGGGCCGTCATGGACACAAACTCCAGCTTGAGGCAACATCTGATAATCGCCCTGACCTCACCTGCAGGAGATCTCGATTCCGCCTCTGCAGAGTGGGCCTGCCATGCTCTTTGCCCCAAAACTCGTGCTAGCTTGTGTTTTCAGACTTCCTTCCTCACAATCCTGGCCACACCCCTCCAGTTTGGCAATTCTGGAGACACAATGCAGCACTCTGCCTGCCCTCCAGAAGAAAAATGTTGCCCTATAGGGCTAACCAGAAACGCCAAATGAGTAACAACCTGCATGCCACTCGACCATACCCCAATTATACAGTCTAGCCTGTGCACTAAAGCCCTGTCTGACACAGCCTGAGGGCAGATCTCCAGTCCAACACCCAGACAGCTGGCCATACACAGAGCATATCACACCCACAATGGCTTTAGGCCATCATCTCTACCCAACCTCAGTTTTCACCTTCAGAACCTAGACCTTATCTCCACTCACTGCTCAGGAGTGAACGTGATGCAAGAATCAGAACTTCTCCTTCGCCTTGGCAAGAAACCTAGTGGTTGGCATGTTGTCCAATGTTCATTGTAGGAGAAAGCAGCATGGACTATGAGGCCCCACCTAACCCTGAGGGCCACAATGTGCACAAACACACATTGTGACCCTCAGCGTGAGCCCTATCCTCATGTAAAGCCTCTTAGTGACTGGAACAACAGCCCACATATGGGGCTTGCCAAGCCCCTAGTCCCCCAATCTCAACCAGAGTTCGAGATGTCTAGTCACCCCTACTCAGGGCTCTACTCTGGAATCCCTCTTTGGTGGAACACCTGAGGTAAAAAAAAAAAAAAAATACAGAAAGGACTCTTCCCATCCAAAGAATGATCCCAACCACTTGGGATCAGGGCAAATCACCAGAGAAAGAATTGTCCATGGCCCTTGAGGACACCCCGACATTCCACGGCCACCGTTGACACAAAATCCAGAGACAAAAGCCTGAGCAAGCGCCACATACTCGCCCTTTGTTCATAGCCCGGAATATTCTCACGGTCTGTAGATCGAGCCTTCATACATACATCCCCAAACCTAAGCTGAGTTTGTGTTTACCGACTTCTGTCCCCACAGTCCTGGCACACACACCATCCAAGCTGGGGCCCCTGGAGCCACACCTAAGGACTGTGGCTTCCCTCTCCAGGGGAATTCTGCCATTTCCTTTGGCCACAAAGCTATAGATTAGGAGAATCCTCCAAACTCCCCGAGGCCATCCCAATAGTGTTGGTTGCCCAGGAGAAACAGGGATGATCTTTCACAAGTTAGGAAACTACCTCCACTCAGACCCAGAGACAGATATCCCCATAGAATAAGATTGAACTGGACAGGCACTAGGCCCTAATCAGATCCATTGCTTTTGTTTCCAGGCATCTCTCCTCAGTGGCCTGGTTTCCAATACCAGCATACGGGGGATTACTGAGGCACTCATCAGAAAAATCTCGTCTCCACATAGGAAATGTACTCTTTGGAGCTCTATAAAAACCTCTGTTTAGGAGAATCTTTCAGGGCCCCGGATCAAGCGCCCCATTCCAAGGTCTCCATGGACTTAAACCCACATTATCATATCCTCGGGAGAGTCCATGTCAACTCAACCCCCTTGGTTTCTCCCCCAGGGCCTGCAGATCAAACCTGCATTGTTGCTAGGAGACAACTAGAATGGGAGGCGGGCTGCCCAGGCATCCATCCTTAGAACCCTACTCTGGAGTCGTTCAACATGGGACATCCTAGAGCCATCCAACAGGTCTCAAGTGTCCCACAGAAGAAATCTTTGCAGTCTGGAGCATCTCACAACTCCCATTGTGGTAAAATCTACATGGCCTCTTGAGACGCTCCACGTTATAAAGGGGCCCTCTTGGACAGAAACTCCAACCTGAGCAAACGTCTGATATTCGCCCTGACTTCAGGTGCATGAGATCTTGATTCAGCTCTGCAGAGTGTGCCTTCTGTGCCCTCACCCCAAAAACTAAGCCTAGCTTGTGTTCTCAGACTACCGTCCTCACACCCATGGCCCAAAAGACCTACAGTTTGACAATACTGGGGCCACAATGCAGCACTCTGCCTGCCCTCCAGAAGAAAAACGTTGCCTTATGGAGCTACCTAGAAACCCGAATAAGGATCAACTGAACGCCACTCGACTGCACCCCAAATATACAGTCTACCCTGTCTAATGCCTTGTCTGACACAGCATGAGCCCACACCTCCAGACCTGTGCTCAACAGCTGGCCGCAAAATGAGCTCATTGGACCCATCAGGTCCTTAGGTCTTCATCTCTTCCCAACCTCAGTTTTCAGGTTTCAGAACCAATACCTAAACTCCAATCACTGTCCAGGGGTGAACGTGATGCAGAAATCACAACTCTTCCTTCGCCATGGCTGGAAATCTTGTGGTTGGCATATTCTCCAACGTTCAGTGTAGGAGAATCAAGCGTGGCCCATGAGGCACTTCCCATGCTTGAGGGCCTTGTTGGGCACAAATAGGCATTGTGACCCTCAGCATGAGCCCTGTCCTCAAGGAAGGCCTCCCAGTGTCTGAATCAAGAGCCCACATATTGGACTTGCCATGCCCCTTGGCCCCCAAACTTAAATAGAGGTGGGGTTATCCAGTTGTCCCTCCCAAGGACTCTGCTCTGGAATCCCTCTTTTATTGGGACACTTGAGGTACATAAAATAAAATATAAAATAAAAAAAAATAAATAAAATAAAATAAAATAAAATAAAATAAAAAACAGAAAGGACTCCTCCCATCCCACAGAATGTACCCAAACTCTTGGGATCGGGTCAAATCCTCAGAGAAGGAAAGCCGTCCACAACCCATGAGGCCACGCCAGCATTCCACCCACATTGTTGACACAAATCCAGAGACAAAACCTGAGCAAGCACCTCAAACACACCCTTTTTCATATCCCGAAGTGTTATCACGGTCTGTAGATTGGGCGTGCCATACCTATGTCCCCATTCCTAAGCGGAGTTTGTGTTTTCAGACTTTTGTCCCCACAGGCCTGGCCCACACAGCTTCAAGGCTGGGCCCCTAGAACCAAACTCAGAACTGTGCCTGCCCTCTCCAGGCGATTTCTGCCCATTCCATTGGCCACAACCCTATAGATTAGGAGAAACTCCAAAGTCCCGAGGCCATCCCAATATTATAGTTTGCCCAGGACAAACAGGGGCGATCTGACACAAACTGAGCAACTACATCCCCTCGGATCCGTAGAAACGTATCCTCAGGAAAGAGATTGAACCGGGCAGGCACCTAGGCCCTAACCATATTCATTGCTTTTGTTTCCAGTCATCTCTCCTCAGAGGCCTGGTTTCCAATACCAGCATATGGGAGATTCCTTAGGCACTCATCAAAACAATTCTCTTCTCTACATAGAAAACGTACTCTTTAGAGCTCCATCAAAACCTCCGGTTATGAACATCCCCAAGGCCCCGGATCAAGCACCCCATTCCAAGGTCTACATGGACACAAATGCACATTATGACCCATCCTCAACTCACCCATTTCAACACACCCGCCTCGGTTGCTCCCCTAGATCCAGCAGATCGAACTTGCCTTGGCGCTATGAGACACCTGTAATGGGAGGCAGGCTGCCCACGCATCCATCCTTAGAACCCTGCTCTGGATAACTTCCTTATGGGATGTCCTGGAGCCATCCAACAGGTCTCGACTGTCCCACAGAAGGAATCATTGCGGTTTGGAACATCTCACAATTCCCATCCTGGGAAAACCTCCATGTCCTCGTGACACCCTCCCCTTCATGAAGGGGCCATCATGGACAGAAACTCCGACGTAAGCCAACGTCTGATCCTAGCTCTGTCTTCAGGTATACGGGATCTCGAATCATCTCTGCAGAGGGTGCCTTCCGTCCCCTCACCCCGAAATCTAAGTCTGGCTTGTGTTCTCAGAATTTTTTCCTCACACACCTGGCCCACATCCTTCCAGTTTGGGAATTCTGGAGACACTATGTGGCACTGTGTCTTCCCTCCAGAAGAAAAACGTTGCCCTCTGGGGCTACGCAGTAACCACAAATGAGTACCATCCTGCACGAAACTCGACTGCACCCCAATGATACAGTCTAGCCTGGGCACTAATTCCCTGTCTTCCACAGCCTGAGCCTGCACCTCCCAACCCACACTCAACAGCTGGCCGAACACTGAGCACATCAGACACACCATGGCCTTAGGGCTTCATCTCTTCCCAACCTCAGTTTTCAGGCTTCAGAACCTAGACCTTAAATCCAATCACAGTCCAGGAGTGAAAGTGTTGCAGAAATTAGAACTCCTTCTTCCCCATGGCCAGAAAACTTGTGGTTGCCATATTGTGCAACGTTCAGTGTAGGAGAAACCAGCATGGAACATTAGGCCACGCCCTGACTTGAGGGGCTCCTTGGGCACAAAAACACATTGTGAAACTCAGTGTGAGACATATCCTCAAGGAAGACCTCTCAGTGTCTGGACCAAGAGCCATATATGGGGCTTGCCATGTTCTTAGGTCCCAATGTTAACCAGAGGTCTGGTTGTCCAGTCGCCCCTCCCCAGGACTCTGCTCTGGAATCCCTCTTTTGGTGGTCCACCTTAGGTAAAAAAAAAATAATAATAAAAAAAAATAAACAAAAAAACAAGAAAGGCCTCCTCCCTTCCCACAGAATGACCCCAAACTCTTGGGATCGGGTCAAATCCCCAAAGGGAGCCTCATCGATGGCCCATGAGGACACCCCGACATTCCATGGCAATCGGTGACACATTTCCAGAAAAAAAAAAAAAAAAGCATGAGCCAGCACCTCACATTCGCCCTTTGTTCATATCCCGAAGAGTTCTCCTCACGGTCTATAGATCCGGCCGGCCATACCTACATCCCACAACCTAAGTGGAATTTGTGTTTTCAGACTTTTGTCCAAATAGCCCTGGACCACACACGTTCCACACTTGGGTCCTTGGAGCCACACCTCAGGACTGTGCTTCCCTTTCAAGGGAATTCTTCCCATTCCATTGGCCACAACCTTGCAAATTAGGAAAAACCTCCAAAGTCACCGAGGCCATCCCATTAGTGTAGGCCGCCCAGGACAGACAGGGGTGATCTCAAACCAGCTGAGCAACTACCTCCACTCAACAACAGATGTCCCCAGAGAAGAATATTGAACCGGACAGGCCCCTAGGCCCTAATCAGATCCATTGCTTTGGTTTCCAGGCATCTCTCCTCAGAGGCCTCGTTTCCAATACCAGCCTATGGTGGTTTCCTGAGGCACCAATAAGAACAAATCTCGTCTCCCCATGGAAAACTTGCTCATTGGAGCTTTGTCATAACCTCTGGTTAGGAGAATCCTTCAGGGCCCTGGTGCCACTGCCCCATACCAAGGTCTCCATGGACTCAAACCAACATTAAGACCATTCTCAGGAAAGACCATTTCAACTCAGCCCCCACTGTTGCTACCCCAAGCCAGCAGATCAAACGTTTCTTGTTGCTAGGAGACAATTGGAATGTGAGGCTTGCTGCCCAGGCAACCATACTTAGAACCCTGTTCTGGAAAAATACCTTATAAGACGTCCTGGAGCCATCCAACAAATCTTAATTGTCCCACAGAAGGAATCCTTGCGGTTTGGAGCATCTCCCAACTCCATTAGTGGGAAAACCCCCATGGCCTCATAATGCCCCCCGTCCTGAAGGGGCCAACATGGACAGAAACTCAAACCTGAGCCAAAGTCTGAACCTCGACCTGACTTCAGACGCATGAGATCTCATTCAGCTCTGCAGAGTGTGCCTGCCATGTCCTTGCCCCGAAACCTAAGCCTAGCTTGTGTTCTCAGACTTCCGTCCTCACTCTCCTGGCCCACAAGCCCTCCAGTTTGGGAATTCCGAAGCCACAATGCAGCACTCTACCTGCCCTCCAGAAGAAAAACTTTGCCCTATGCTGCTAATAAGAAACCCCAAATGATTTTCTAATGCATGCCACTCGATTGTAAAGCAATTATACAGCCCACCCTGTATACTAATGCCCTGTCTGGCACAGCCTGAGACAAGACATCCCAAACGACACCCAGACAGCTGGCCCCAACCTGGACACATAGGACCCGCTATGGCTGTAGGTCGTCATCTCTTCCCAACCTCTTTTTTCAGGCTTCAGAACCTAGACCTTATCTCCAATCACTGCCCAGGGGTGAACGTGATGCAGAAATTAGAATTCCTCCTTCCCCATGGCCAGAAACCTTGTGGTTGGCATGTTGTCCAACGTTCAATGTGGGAAAACCTGCATTGTCCGAAAGGCCACGCCAGTGCTTGAGGGCCGCCTAGGGCACAGACATGCATTGTGACCTGCAGCGTGAGTCCCGTATTAAAGTAACGCCTCTCAGTGGCTGGACCAAGATCCTGCATATGGGGCTTGTCATATCCATAGGCCCCCAGGCTTAACCAGAGGGCGAGTATTCCAGTTGTCAGTACCCACTGCTATGCTCTAGAATCCCTCTACTGGGGGGACACATGAAGCAGAAAACAGGACACTTCCCTTCCCACAGAATGACCCCAAACTCTTGGGGGCTGGACAAACTACCAGAGAGGGAGACTTCTACGACCCATGAGGCAACTCCTACATTAAACGGCCATTGTGGACAAAACATCCAGAGACAAAAGCCTGAGCGACTGCCTCCCTCTCACCCTTCTTTCATATCCAGAGGAGCTCCCCTCATGGACTGTAGATCAGGCCTGCCGTAACCTCGGCCCCAAACCTGTGCTGAGTTAGGGTTTTTGGATGTCTGTCTGCACAGCCATGGCCCACACAGCCTCCAGGCTGGTGTCTCTGGAGCCACACCACAGAACTGTGCCTGCTCTCTCCTAAGAAACTGCCCATTCCATTGGCCACAACTCTACAAAATAGTAGAAACCTCAAGGTCCCCAAGGACATCCCACTACCGCAAGCCGCACTGGACAAATAGGGGCATTATGACACAAGCTGAGCAACTACTACCTCCATGCAGACACACAGACAGATATCCGCAGTGACAGAAGATTGAACCAGACAGGCCCCTAGGCCCTATTATGAACTCTTGCTTTGGTGTCCAGGTATCACTCCTCAGAGGCCTGGGTTCGAGGACCAGCATACGGGGCTTTCCTGAGGCACCAGACAGAAGACCTCTCATCTCCACATTGGAAGATTCCTTGTTGGAGTTGTGTCAAGCCCTTTGGGTTGGAGAATCCTGCAGAGTCCCTTAGCTACTGCCACATTCCAAGGTCTCCATGGCCACCAACCCACATTATGACTCATCCTCAGGAGAGTCCATTTAAACTCAGCCTTCTGGGTAGCTCACCCAAGAGCCCGCAGATTGAGCATGCCTTGTCTCGACCAGGCAATGGGAAGGTGAGTTGGCGTTTCTCGGCATCCATGCTTAGGGCCCTGCTCTCGAGTCTTTCTGTATGGGGCATCCTGGAACCATCCAATAGTACTCGACTGTCCTGAAGAAGGAAACTTTGAAGTTTGGAGCAGCTCACAACTCCCAGCGTAGGGAAACCTCCCTGGCCTCATGACGCCCCCACCCCCTTCAGGAAGGGGCCATCATGGACACAAACTCCAGCTTGAGGCAACATCTGATACTCGCCCTGACCTCACGTGCAGGAGATCTCGATTCAGCCTCTGCAGAGTGGGCCTGCCATGCTCTTGGCCCCAAAACTCGTGCTAGCTTGTGTTTTCAGACTTCCTTCCTCACAATTCTGGCCACACCCCTCCAGTTTGGCAATTCTGGAGACACAATGCAGCACTCTGCCTGCCCTCCAGAAGAAAAATGTTGCCCTATAGGGCTAACCAGAAACGCCAAATGAGTAACAACCTGCATGCCACTCGACCATACCCCAATTATACAGTCTAGCCTGTGCACTAAAGCCCAGTCTGAAACAGCCTGAGGGCCGACCTCCAGTCCAACACCCAGACAGCTGGCCATACACAGAGCATATCACACCCACAATGGCTTTAGGCCATCATCTCTACCCAACCTCAGTTTTCACCTTCAGAACCTAGAACTTATCTCCACACACTGCTCAGGAGTGAACGTGATGCAAGAATCAGAACTTCTCCTTTGCCTTGGCAAGAAACCTAGTGGTTGGCATGTTGTCCAATGTTCATTGTAGGAGAAAGCAGCATGGACTATGAGGCCCCACCTATCCCTGAGGGCCACAATTTGCACAAACACACATTGTGACCCTCAGCGTGAGCCCTATCCTCATGTAAAGCCTCTTAGTGACTGGAACAACAGCCCACATATGGGGCTTGCCAAGCCCCTAGTCCCCCAATCTCAACCAGAGTTCGAGATGTCTAGTCACCCCTACTCAATGCTCTACTCTGGAATCCCTCTTTGGTGGGACACCTGAGGTAAAAAAAAAAAAAAATACAGAAAGGACTCTTCCCATCCACAGAATGATCCCAACCACTTGGGATCAGGCCAAATCACCAGAGAAAGAATTGTCCATGGCCCTTGAGGACACCCCGACATTCCACGGCCACCATTGACACAAAATCCAGAGACAAAAGCCTGAGCAAGCGCCACATACTCGCCCTTTGTTCATAGCCCGGAAAATTCTCACGGTCTGTAGATCGAGCCTTCATACATACATCCCCAAACCTAAGCTGAGTTTGTGTTTTCAGACTTCTGTCCCCACAGTCCTGGCCCTCACACCATCCAAGCTGGGGCCCCTGGAGCCACACCTCAGGACTGTGGCTTCCCTCTCCAGGGGAATTCTGCCATTTCCATTGGCCACAACCCTATAGATTAGGAGAATCCTCCAAACTCCCCCAGGTCATCGGAATTGTGTTGGCTGCCCAGGACACACAGGGATGATCTTTCACAAGTTAGGAAATCACCTCCACTCAGACCCAGAGACAGATATCCCCATAGAATAAGATTGAACTGGACGGGTCTTAGGCCCTAATCAGATCCATTGCTTTTGATTCCAGTCATCTCTCCTCAGAGGCCTGGTTTCCAATACCAGCATATGGGAGATTCCTTAGGCACTCATCAAAACAATTCTCTTCTCTACATAGGAAACATACTCTTTAGAGCTCCATCAAAACCTCCGGTTATGAACATCCCTCAAGGCCCCGGATCAAGCACCCCATTCCAAGGTCTACATGGACACAAATGCACATTATGACCCATCCTCAACTCACCCATTTCAAAACACCCGCCTCGGTTGCTCCCCTAGATCCAGCAGATCGAACTTGCCTTGGCTCTGTGAGACACCTGGAATGGGAGGCAGGCTGCCCACGCATCCATCCTTAGAACCCTGCTCTGGATAACTTCCTTATGGGATGTCCTGGAGCCATCCAACAGGTCTCGACTGTCCCACAGAAGGAATCATTGTGGTTCGGAGCATCTCACAATTCCCATCGTGGGAAAACCTCCATGTCCTCGTGACACCCTCCCCTTCATGAATGGGCTTCATGGACAGAAACTCCGACCTAAGAAAACGTCTGATCCTAGCTCTGTCTTCAGGTATACGGGATCTCAAATTATCTCTGCAGAGGGTGCCTGCCGTCCCCTCACCCCGAAATCTAAGTCTGGCTTGTGTTCTCAGAATTTTTTCCTCACACTCCTGGCCCACAAGCCTTCCAGTTTGGGAATTTTGGAGTCACTATGTGGCACTGTGTCTTCCCTCCAGAAGAAAAACGTTGCCCTCTGGGGCTACCCAGTAACCACAAATTAGTACCATCCTGCACGAAACTCGACTGCACCCAAATGATGCAGTCTAGCCTGGGCAATAATTCCCTGTCTGCCACAGCCTGAGCCTGCAGCTCCCAACCCATACTCAACAGCTGGCCGAACACTGAGCACATCAGACACACCATGGCCTTAGGGCTTCATCTCTTCCCAACCTCAGTTTTCAGGCTTCAGAACCTAGACCTTAAATCCAATCACAGTCCAGGAGTGAAAGTGTTGCAGAAATTAAAACTCCATCTTGCCAATTGCCAGAAAACTTGTGGTTCCCATACTGTGCAACGTTCAGTGTAGGAGAAACCAGCATGGTACATTAGGCCACGCCCTGAGTTGAGGGGCTCCTTGGGCACAAAACCACATTGTGAAACTCAGTGTGAGACCTATCCTCAAGGAAGGCCTCTCAGTGTCTGGACCAAGAGCCCACATAAGGGGCTTGCCATGTTTTTAGGTCCCAATGTTAACCAGAGGTCTGGTTGTCATGTTGCCCCGACCCACGACTCTGCTCTGGAATCCCTCTTTTGGTGGTCCACCGGAGGTTAAAAAAAAAAAAAAACAAAAAACAAAAAAAATAAACAAAAAAAAAAACCAGAAAGGCCTCCTCCCATCTCACAGAATGACACCAAACTCTTGGGATCGGGTCAAATCCCCAGAAAGTGACATCGATGGCCCATGAGGACACCCCGACATTCCATGGCAATCGGTGACACATTTCCAGAAAAAAAAAAAAAAAAGCATGAGCATGCAAATCACATTCACCCTTTGTTCATATCCCGAAGAGGTCTCCTCACGGTCTATAGATCGTGCCGGCCATACCTACATCCCACAACCTAAGTGGAGTTTGTGTTTTCAGACTTTTGTCCAAATAGCCCTGGACCACACACGCTCCACACTTGGGTCCCTGGAGCCACACCTCAGGACTGTGCTTCCCTTTCAAGGGAATTCTTCCCATTCCATTGGCCACAACCTTGCAAATTAGGAAAAACCTCCAAAGTCACCGAGGCTATCCCAATAGTGTAGGCCGCCCAGGACAAACAGGGGTGATCTCAAACCAGCTGAGCAACTACCTCCACTCAGACAACAGATGTCCCCAGAGAAGAATATTGAAACGGACAGGCCCCTAGGCCCTAATCAGATCCAATGCTTTGGTTTCCAGGCATCTCTCCTCAGAGGCCTCGTTTCCAATACCAGCATATGGTGGTTTCCTGAGGCACCAATAAGAACAAATCTCGTCTCCCCATGGAAACTTGCTCATTGGAGCTTTGTCATAACCTCTGGTTAGGAGAATCCTTCAGGGCCCTGGTGCCACTGCTCCATACCAAGGTCTCCATGGACTCAAACCAACATTAAGACCATCCTCAGGAAAGTCCATTTCAACTCAGCCCCCTCTGTTGCTACCCCAAGCCAGCAGATCAAACGTTTCTTGTTGCTAGGAGACAATTGGAATGTGAGGCTGGCTGCCCAGGCATCCATACTTAGAACCCTGTTATGGAAAAATACCTTATAAGACGTCCTGGAGCCATCCAACAAATCTTAATTGTCCCACAGAAGGAATCCTTCGGTTTGGAGCATCTCACAACTCCAAAAGTGGGAAAACCCCCATGGCCTCATAATGCCCCCCCTTCCTGAAGGGGCCAACATGGACAGAAACTCAAACCTGAGCCAAAGTCTGAACCTCGACCTGACTTCAGACGCATGAGATCTCAATTCAGCTCTGCAGAGTGTGCCTGCCATGTCCTTGCCCCGAAACCTAAGCCTAGCTTGTGTTCTCAGACTTCCGTCCTCACTCTCCTGGCCCACAAGCCCTCCAGTTTGGGAATTCCGAAGCCACAATGCAGCACTCTGCCTGCCCTCCAGAAGAAAAACTTTGCCCTATGCTGCTAATAAGAAATCCCAAATGATTTTCTAATGCATGCCACTCGATTGTAAAGCAATTATACAGCCCACCCTGTATACTAATGCCCTGTCTGGCACAGCCTGAGACAAGACATCCCAAACGACACCCAGACAGCTGGCCCCAACCTGGACACATAGGACCCGCTATGGCTCTAGGTCGTCATCTCTTCCCAACCTCGGTTTTCAGGCTTCAGAACCTAGACCTTATCTCCAATCACTGCCCAGGGGTGAACGTGATGCAGAAATTAGAATTCCTCCTTCCCCATGGCCAGAAATCTTGTGGTTGGCATGTTGTCCAACGTTCAATGTGGGAAAACCTGCATTGTCCGGAAGGCCACGCCAGTGCTTGAGGGCCGCCTAGGGCACAGACATGCATTGTGACCTGCAGCGTGAGTCCCGTATTAAAGTAACGCCTCTCAGTGGCTGGACCAAGATCCTGCATATGGGGCTTGTCATATCCATAGGCCCCCAGGCTTAACCAGAGGGCGAGTATTCCAGTTGTCAGTACCCACTGCTATGCTCTAGAATCCCTCTACTGGGGGGACACATAAAGCAGAAAACAGGACACTTCCCTTCCCACAGAATGACCCCAAACTCTTGGGGGCTGGACAAACTACCAGAGAGGGAGACTTCTACGACCCATGAGGCAACTCCTACATTAAACGGCCATTGTGGACAAAACATCCAGAGACAAAAGCCTGAGCGACTGCCTCCCTCTCACCCTTCTTTCATATCCAGAGGAGCTCCCCTCATGGACTGTAGATCAGGCCTGCCGTAACCTCGGCCCCAAACCTGAGCTGAGTTAGGGTTTTTGGATGTCTGTCTGCACAGCCATGGCCCACACAGCCTCCAGGCTGGGGTCTCTGGAGCCACACCACAGAACTGTGCCTGCTCTCTCCTCAGAAACTGCCCATTCTATTGGCCACAACTCTACAAAATAGTTGAAACCTCAAGGTCCCCAAGGACATCCCACTACCGCAAGCCGCACTGGACAAATAGGGGCATTATGACACAAGCTGAGCAACTACTACCTCCATGCAGACACACAGACAGATATCCGCAGAGACAGAAGATTGAACCAGACAGGCCCCTAGGCCCTATTATGAACTCTTGCTTTGGTGTCCAGGTATCACTCCTCAGAGGCCTGGGTTCGAAGACCAGCATACGGGGCTTTCCTGAGGCACCAGACAGAAGACCTCTCATCTCCACATGGGAAGCTTCCTTGTTGGAGTTGTGTCAAGCCCTTCGGGTTGGAGAATCATGCAGAGTCCCTTAGCTACTGCCACATTCCAAGGTCTCCATGGCCACCAATCCACATTATGACTCATCCTCAGGAGAGTCCATTTAAACTCAGCCTTCTGGGTAGCTCACCCAAGAGCCCGCAGATTGAGCATGCCTTGTCTCGACCAGGCAATGGGAAGGTGAGTTGGCGTTTCTCGGCATCCATGCTTAGGGCCCTGCTCTCGAGTCTTTCTGTATGGGGCATCCTGGAACCATCCAATAGTACTCGACTGTCCTGAAGAAGGAAACTTTGAAGTTTGGAGCAGCTCACAACTCCCAGCGTAGGGAAACCTCCCTGGCCTCATGACGCCCCCACCCCCTTCGGGAAGGGGCCATCATGGACACAAACTCCAGCTTGAGGCCACATCTGATAATCGCCCTGACCTCACCTGCAGGAGATCTCGATTCAGCCTCTGCAGAGTGGGCCTGCCATGCTCTTGGCCCCAAAACTCGTGCTAGCTTGTGTTTTCAGACTTCCTTCCTCACAATCCTGGCCACACCCCTCCAGTTTGGCAATTCCGGAGACACAATGCAGCACTCTGCCTGCCCTCCAGAAGAAAAATGTTGCCCTATAGGGCTAACCAGAAACGCCAAATGAGTAACAACCTGCATGCCACTCGACCATACCCCAATTATACAGTCTAGCCTGTGCACTAAAGCCCTGTCTGACACAGCCTGAGGGCAGACCTCCAGTCCAACACCCAGACAGCTGGCCATACACAGAGCATATCACACCCACAATGGCTTTAGGCCATCATCTCTACTCAACCTCAGTTTTCACCTTCAGAACCTAGAACTTATCTCCACTCACTGCTCAGGAGTGAACGTGATGCAAGAATCAGAACTTCTCCTTCGCCTTGGCAAGAAACCTAGTGGTTGGCATGTTGTCCAATGTTCATTGTAGGAGAAAGCAGCATGGACTATGAGGCCCCACCTATCCCTGAGGGCCACAATTTGCACAAACACACATTGTGACCCTCAGCGTGAGCCCTATCCTCATGTAAAGCCTATTAGTGACTGGAACAACAGCACACATATGGGGCTTGCCAAGCCACTAGTCCCCCAATCTCAACCAGAGTTCGAGATGTCTAGTCACCCCTACTCAGGGCTCTACTCTGGAATCCCTCTTTGGTGGGACACCTGAGGTAAAAAAAAAAAAAAAAAATACAGAAAGGACTCTTCCCATCCACAGAATGACCCCAACCTCTTGGGATCAGGCCAAATGACCAGAGAAAGAATTGTCCATGGCCCTTGAGGACACCCCGACATTCCACGGCCACCATTGACACAAAACCAGAGACAAAACCCTGAGCTAGCGCCACATACTCGCCCTTTGTTCATAGCCCGGAAAATTCTCACGGTCTGTTGATCGAGCCTTCATACATACATCCCCAAATCTAAGCTGAGTTTGTGTTTTCATACTTCTGTCCCCACAGTGCTGGCCACACACCATCCAAGCTGGGGCCCCTGGAGCCACACCTCAGGACTGTGGCTTCCCTCTCCAGGGGAATTCTGCCCTTTCCATTGGCCACAACCTTATAGATTAGGAGAATCCTCCAAACTCCCCCAGGCCATCCGAATTGTGTTGGCTGCCCAGGACACACAGGGATGATCTTTCACAAGTTAGGAAACCACCTCCACTCAGACCCAGAGACAGATATCCCCATAGAATAAGATTGAACTCGACGGGCACTTAGGCCCTAATCAGAACCATTGCTTTTGATTCCAGTCATCTCTCCTCAGAGGCCTGGTTTCCAATACCAGCATATGGGAGATTCCTTAGGCTCTCATCAAAACAATTCTCTTCTCTACATAGAAAATATACTCTTTAGAGCTCCATCAAAACCTCCGGTTATGAACATCCCTCAAGGCCCCGGATCAAGCACCCCATTCCAAGGTCTACATGGACACAAATGCACATTATGACCCATCCTCAACTCACCCATTTCAAAACACCCGCCTCGGTTGCTCCCCTAGATCCTGAAGATCGAACTTGCCTTGGCTCTATGAGACACCTGGAATGGGAGGCAGGCTGCCCACGCATCCATCCTTAGAACCCTGCTCTGGATAACTTCCTTATGGGATGTCCTGGAGCCATCCAACATGTCTCGACTGTC
Source organism: Mustela nivalis (assembly GCF_964662115.1). Classification (NCBI taxonomy): domain Eukaryota; kingdom Metazoa; phylum Chordata; class Mammalia; order Carnivora; family Mustelidae; genus Mustela; species Mustela nivalis. Next base: position 68,828 of record NW_028135300.1, on the reverse strand, counting down.
CCACAGAAGGAATCATTGTGGTTCGGAGCATCTCACAATTCCCATCGTGGGAAAACCTCCATGTCCTCGTGACACCCTCCCCTTCATGAATGGGCCGTCATGGACAGAAACTCTGACCTAAGAAAACGTCTGATCCTAGCTCTGTCTTCAGGTATACGGGATCTCGAATCATCTCTGCAGAGGGTGCCTGCCGTCCCCTCACTTCGAAATCTAAGTCTGGCTTGTGTTCTCAGAATTTTTTCCTCACACTCCTGGCCCACAAGCCTTCCAGTTTGGGAATTTTGGAGTCACTATGTGGCACTGTGTCTTCCCTCCAGAAGAAAAACGTTGCCCTCTGGGGCTACCCAGTAACCACAAATGAGTACCACCCTGCACAAAACTCGACTGCACCCCAATGATACAGTCTAGCCTGGGCACTAATTCCCTGTCTGCCACAGCCTGAGCCTGCACCTCGCAACCCACACTCAACAGCTGGCCGAACACTGAGCACATCAGACACACCATGGCCTTAAAGCTTCATCTCTTCCCAACCTCAGTTTTCAGGCTTCAGATCCTAGACCTTAAATCCAATCACAGTCCAGGAGTGAAAGTGTTGCAGAAATTAGAACTCCATTATCCCCATTGCCAGAAAACTTGTGGTTCCCATACTGTGCAACGTTCAGTGTAGGAGAAACCAGCATGGTACATTAGGCCACGCCCTGACTTGAGGGGCTCCTTGGGCACAAAAACACATTGTGAAACTCAGTGTGAGACCTATCCTCAAGGAAGGCCTCTCAGTGTCTGGACCAAGAGCCCACATAAGGGGCTTGCCATGTTCTTAGGTCCCAATGTTAACCAGAGGTCTGGTTGTCCTCTTGCCCCCACCCACGACTCTGCCCTGGAATCCCTCTTTTGGTGGTCCACCGGAGGTTAAAAAAAAAAAAAAACAAAAAAAAAAACAAAAAAAATAAACAAAAAAAAAAAACAGAAAGGCCTCCTCCCTTCCCACAGAATGACCCCAAACTCTTGGGATCGGGTCAAATCCCCAGAAAGTGACATCGATGGCCCATGAGGACACCCCGACATTCCATGGCAATCGGTGACACATTTCCAGGAAAAAAAAAAAAAAAGCATGAGCATGCACATCACATTCGCCCTTTGTTCATATCCCGAAGAGGTCTCCTCACGGTCTATAGATCGGGCCGGCCATACCTACATCCCACAACCTAAGTGGAGTTTGTGTTTTCAGACTTTTGTCCAAATAGCCCTGGACCACACACGCTCCACACTTGGGTCCCTGGAGCCACACCTCAGGACTGTGCTTCCCTTTCAAGGGAATTCTTCCCATTCCTTTGGCCACAACCTTGCAAATTAGGAAAAACCTCCAAAGTCACCGAGGCCATCCCAATAGTGTAGGCTGCCCAGGACAAACAGGGGTGATCTCAAACCAGCTGAGCAACTACCTCCACTCAGACAACAGATGTCCCCAGAGAAGAATATTGAACCGGACAGTCCCCTAGGCCCTAATCAGATCCATTGCTTTGGTTTCCAGACATCTCTCCTCAGAGGCCTCGTTTCCAATACCAGCATATGGTGGTTTCCTGAGGCACCAATAAGAACAAATCTCGTCTCCCCATGGAAACTTGCTCATTGGAGCTTTGTCATAACCTCTGGTTAGGAGAATCCTTCAGGGCCCTGGTGACACTGCCCCATACCAAGGTCTCCATGGACTCAACCAACATTAAGACCATCCTCAGGAAAGTCCATATCAACTCAGCCCCCTCTGTTGCTACCCCAAGCCAGCAGATCAAACGTTTCTTGTTGCTAGGAGACAATTGGAATGTGAGGCTGGCTGCCCAGGCATCGATACTTAGAACCCTGTTCTGGAAAAATACCTTATAAGACGTCCTGGAGCCATCCAACAAATCTTAATTGTCCCACAGAAGGAATCCTTGCGGTTTAAAGCATCTCACAACTCCAATAGTGGGAAAACCCCCATGGCCTCATAATGCCCCCCCTTCCTGAAGGGGCCAACATGGACAGAAACTCAAACCTGAGCCAAAGTCTGAACCTCGACCTGACTTCAGACGCATGAGATCTCAATTCAGCTCTGCAGAGTGTGCCTGCCATGTCCTTGCCCCGAAACCTAAGCCTAGCTTGTGTTCTCAGACTTCGGTCTCACTCTCCTGGCCCACAAGCCCTCCAGTTTGGGAATTCCGAAGCCACAATGCAGCACTCTGCCTGCCCTCCAAAAGAAAAACTTTGCCCTATGCTGCTAATAAGAAACGCCAAATGATTTTCTAATGCATGCCACTCGATTGTAAAGCAATTATACAGCCCACCCTGTATACTAATGCCCTGTCTGGCACAGCCTGAGACAAGACATCCCAAACGACACCCAGACAGCTGGCCCCAACCTGGACACATAGGACCTGCTATGGCTGTAGGTCGTCATCTCTTCCCAACCTCGGTTTTCAGGCTTCAGAACCTAGACCTTATCTCCAATCACTGCCCAGGGGTGAACGTGATGCAGAAATTAGAATTCCTCCTTCCCCATGGCCAGAAACCTTGTGGTTGGCATGTTGTCCAACGTTCAATGTGGGAAAACCTGCATTGTCCGAAAGGCCACGCCAGTGCTTGAGGGCCGCCTAGGGCACAGACATGCATTGTGACCTGCAGCGTGAGTCCCGTATTAAAGTAACGCTTCTCAGTGGCTGGACCAAGATCCTGCATATGGGGCTTGTCATATCCATAGGCCCCCAGGCTTAACCAGAGGGCGAGTATTCCAGTTGTCAGTACCCACTTCTATGCTCTAGAATCCCTCTACTTGGGGGACACATGAAGCAGAAAACAGGACACTTCCCTTCCCACAGAATGACCCCAAACTCTTGGGGGCTGGACAAACTACCAGAGAGGGAGACTTCTATGACCCATGAGGCAACTCCTACATTAAACGGCCATTGTGGACAAAACATCCAGAGACAAAAGCCTGAGCGACTGCCTCCCTCTCATCCTTCTTTCATATCCAGAGGAGCTCCCCTCATGGACTGTAGATCAGGCCTGCCGTAAACTCGGCCCCAAACCTGAGCTGAGTTAGGGTTTTTGGATGTCTGTCTGCACAGCCATGGCCCACACAGCCTCCAGGCTGGGGTCTCTGGAGCCACACCACAGAACTGTGCCTGCTCTCTCCTAAGAAACTGCCCATTCCATTGGCCACAACTCTACAAAATAGTAGAAACCTCAAGGTCCCCAAGGACATCCCACTACCGCAAGCCGCACTGGACAAATATGGGCATTATGACACAAGCTGAGCAACTACTACCTCCATGCAGACACACAGACAGATATCCGCAGAGACAGAAGATTGAACCAGACAGCCCCCTAGGCCCTATTATGAACTCTTGCTTTGGTGTCCAGGTATCACTCCTCAGAGGCCTGGGTTCGAAGACCAGCATACGGGGCTTTCCTGAGGCACCAGACAGAAGACCTCTCATCTCCACGTGGGAAGCTTCCTTGTTGGAGTTGTGTCAAGCCCTTCGGGTTGGAGAATCCTGCAGAGTCCCTTAGCTACTGCCACATTCCAAGGTCTCCATGGCCACCAACCCACATTATGACTCATCCTCAGCAGAGTCCATTTAAACTCAGCCTTCTGGGTAGCTCACCCAAGAGCCCGCAGATTGAGCGTGCCTTGTCTCGACCAGGCAATGGGAAGGTGAGTTGTCGTTTTTCGGCATCCATGCTTAGGGCCCTGCTCTCGAGTCTTTCTGTATGGGGCATCCTGGAACCATCCAATAGTACTCGACTGTCCTGAAGAAGGAAACTTTGAAATTTGGAGCAGCTCACAAGTCCAAGCGTAGAAAAACCTCCCTGGCCTCATGACGCCCCCACCCCCTTCAGGAAGGGGCCGTCATGGACACAAACTCCAGCTTGAGGCAACATCTGATACTCGCTCTTACCTCACCTGCAGGAGATCTCGATTCAGCCTCTGCAGAGTGGGCCTGCCATGCTCTTGGCCCCAAAACTCGTGCTAGCTTGTGTTTTCAGACTTCCTTCCTCACAATCCTGGCCACACCCCTCCAGTTTGGCAATTCTGGAGACACAATGCAGCACTCTGCCTGCCCTCCAGAAGAAAAATGTTGCCCTATAGGGCTAACCAGAAACGCCAAATGAGTAACAACCTGCATGCCACTCGACCATACCCCAATCATACAGTCTAGCCTGTGCACTAAAGCCCAGTCTGAAACAGCCTGAGGGCAGACCTCTAGTCCAACACCCAGACAGCTGGCCATACACAGAGCATATCACACCCACAATGGCTTTAGGCCATCATCTCTACCCAACCTCAGTTTTCACCTTCAGAACCTAGACCTTATCTCCACTCACTGCTCAGGAGTGAACGTGATGCAAGAATCAGAAATTCTCCTTCGCCTTGGCAAGAAACCTAGTTGTTGGCATGTTGTCCAATGTTCATTGTAGAAGAAAGCAGCATGGACTATGAGGCCCCACCTATCCCTGAGGGCCACAATTTGCACAAACACACATTGTGACCCTCAGCGTGAGCCCTATCCTCATGTAAAGCCTCTTAGTGACTGGAACAACAGCCCACATATGGGGCTTGCCAAGCCTTTAGTCCCCCAATCTCAACCAGAGTTCGAGATGTCTACTCACCCGTACTCAGGGCTCTACTCTGGAATCCCTCTTTGGTGGGATACCTGAGGTAAAAAAAAAAAAAAAAAAAAAAAAAAATATATATATATATATATATATATATATATATATATATATACACACAGAAAGGACTCTTCCCATCCACAGAATGATCCCACCCACTTGGGATCAGGCCATATCACCAGAGAAAGAATTGTCCTTGGCCCTTGAGGACATCCCGAAATTCCACGGCCACCATTGACACAAAATCCAGAGACAAAAGCCTGAGCAAGCGCCACATACTCGCCCTTTGTTCATAGCCCGGAAAATTCTCACGGTCTGTTGATCGAGACTTCATACATAAATACCCAAACCTAAGCTGAGTTTGTGTTTTCAAAATTCTGTCCCCACAGGCATGGCCCACACACCATCCATGCTGGGGCCCCTTGAGCCACACCTCAGGACTGTGGCTTCCCTCTCCCGGGGAATTCTGCCATTTCCATTGGCCACAACCCTATAGATTAGGAGAATCCTCCAAACTCCCCCAGGCCGTCTGAATTGTGTTGGCTGCCCAGGACACACAGGGATGATCTTTCACAAGTTAGGAAACCACCTCCACTCAGACCCAGAGACAGATATCCCCATAGAATAAGATTGAACAGGACGGGCACTTAGGCCGTAATCAGATCCATTGCTTTTGATTCCAGTCATCTCTCCTCAGAGGCCTGGTTTCCAATACCAGCATATGGGAGATTCCTTAGGCACTCATCAAAACAATTCTCTTCTCTACATAGGAAACATACTCTTTAGAGCTCCATCAAAACCTCCGGTTATGAACATCCCTCAAGGCCCCGGATCAAGCACCCCATTCCAAGGTCTACATGGACACAAATGCACATTATGACCCATCCTCAACTCACCCATTTCAAAACACCCGCCTCGGTTGCTCCCCAAGATCCAGCAGATCGAACTTGCCTTGGCTCTATGAGACCCCTGGAATGGGAGGTAGACTGCCCAGGCATCCATCCTTAGAATCCTGCTCTGGATAACTTCCTTATGGGATGTCCTGGAGCCATCCAACATGTCTCGACTATCCCACAGAAGGAATCATTGTGGTTTGGAGCATCTCACAATTCCCATCGTGGGAAAACCTCCATGTCCTCGTGACACCCTCCCCTTCATGAATGGGCTTTCATGGACAGAAACTCCGACCTAAGTAAACGTCTGATCCTAGCTCTGTCTTCAGGTATACGGGATCTCGAATCATCTCTGCAGAGGGTGCCTGCCATCCCCTCACCCCGAAATCTAAGTCTGGCTTGTGTTCTCAGAATTTTTTTCCTCACACTCCTGGCCCACAAGCCTTCCAGTTTGGGAATTCTGGAGCCACTATGTGGCACTGTGTCTTCCCTCCAGAAGAAAAACTTTGCCCTCTGGGGCTACCCAGTAACCACAAATGAGTACCATCCTGCACGTAACTCGACTGCACCCCAATGATACAGTCTAGCCTGGGCACTAATTCCCTGTCTGCCACAGCCTGATCCTGCACCTCCCAACCCACACTCAACAGCTGGCCGAACACTGAGCACATCAGACACACCATGGCCTTAGGGCTTCATCTCTTCCCAACCTCAGTTTTCAGGCTTCAGAACCTAGACCTTAAATCCAATCACAGTCCAGGAGAGAAAGAGTTGCAGAAATTAGAACTCCATCTTCCCCATTGCCAGAAAACTTGTGGTTCCCATACTGTGCAACGTTCAGTGTAGGAGAAACCAGCATGGTACATTAGGCCACGCCCTGACTTGAGGGGCTCCTTGGGCACAAAAACACATTGTGAAACTCAGTTTGAGACCTATCCTCAAGGAAGGCCTCTCAGTGTCTGGACCAAGAGCCCACGTAAGGGGCTTGCCATATTCTCAGGTCCCAATGTTAACCAGAGTTCTGGTTGTCCAGTTGCCCCCACCCACGACTCTGCTCGGGAATCCCTCTTTTGGTGGTCCACCTGAGGTTAAAAAAAAAATAAACAAAAAAAAACAGAAAGGCCTCCTTCCTTCCCACAGAATGACCCCAAACTCTTGGGATCGGGTGAAATCCCCAGAATGGGAGCCTCATCAATGGCCCATGAGGACACCCCGACATTCCATGGCAATCGGTGACACATTTCCAGAAAAAAAAAAAAAAAAAGCATGAGCATGCACATCACATTCGCCCTTTGTTCATATCCCAAAGAGGTCTCCTCACGGTCTATAGATCGGGCCGGCCATACCTACATCCCACAACCTAAGTGGAGTTTGTGTTTTCACACTTTTGTCCAAATAGCCCTGGACCACACACGCTCCACACTTGGGTCCCTGGAGCCACACCTCAGGACTGTGCTTCCCTTTCAAGGGAATTCTTCCCATTCCATTGGCCACAACCTTGCAAATTAGGAAAAACCTCCAAAGTCACCGAGGCCATCCCAATAGTGTAGGCCGCCCAGGACAAACAGGGGTGATCTCAAACCAGCTGAGCAACTACCTCCACTCAGACAACAGATGTCCCCAGAGAAGAATATTGAACCGGACAGGCCCCTAGGCCCTAATCAGATCCATTGCTTTGGTTTCCAGGCATCTCTCCTCAGAGGCCTCATTTCCAATACCAGCATATGGTGGTTTCCTGAGGCACCAATAAGAACAAATCTCGTCTCCCCATGGAAAACTTGCTCATTGGAGCTTTGTCATAAACTCTGGTTAGGAGAATCCTTCAGGGCCCTGGTGCCACTGCCCCATACCAAGGTCTCCATGGACTCAAACCACCATTAAGACCATCCTCAGGAAAGTCCATTTCAACTCAGCCCCCTCTGTTGCTACCCCAAGCCAGCAGATCAAACGTTTCTTGTTGCTAGGAGAAAATTGGAATGTGAGGCTGGCTGCCCAGGCATCCATACTTAGAACCCTGTTCTGGAAAAATACCTTATAAGACGTCCTGGAGCCATCCAACAAATCTTAATTGTCCCACAGAGGAATACTTGCGGTTGGGAGCATCTCACAACACCAAAAGTGGGAAAACCCCCATGGCCTCATAATGCCCCCCCTTCCTGAAGGGGCCAACACGGACAGAAACTCAAACCTGAGCCAAAGTCTGAACTTCGACCTGACTTCAGACGCATGAGATCTCAATTCAGCTCAGCAGAGTGTGCCTGCCATGTCCTTGCCCCAAAACAAAGCCTAGCTTGTGTTCTCAGACTTCCATCCTCACTCTCCTGACCCACAATCCCTCCAGTTTGGGAATTCCGAAGCCACAATGCAGCACTCTGCCTGCCCTCCAGAAGAAAATCTTTGCCCTATGCTGCTAATAAGAAACCCCAAATGATTTTCTAATGCATGCCACTCGATTGTAAAGCAATTATACAGCCCACCCTCTATACTAATGCCCTGTCTGGCACAGCCTGAGACAAGACATCCCAAACGACACCCAGACAGCTGGCCCCAACCTGGACACATAGGACCCGCTGTGGCTGTAGGTCGTTATCTCTTCCCAACCTCGGTTTTCAGGCTTCAGAACCTAGACCTTATCTCCAATCACTGCCCAGGGGTGAACGTGATGCAGAAATTAGAATTCCTCCTTCCCCATGGCCAGAAACCTTGTGGTTGGCATGTTGTCCAACGTTCAATGTGGGAAAACCTGCATTGTCCGAAAGGCCACGCCAGTGCTTGAGGGCCGCCTAGGGCACAGACATGCATTGTGACCTGCAGCGTGAGTCCCGTATTAAAGTAACGCCTCTCAGTGGCTGGACCAAGATCTTGCATATGGGGCTTGTCATATCCATAGGCCCCCAGGCTTAACCAGAGGGCGAGTATTCCAGTTGTCAGTACCCACTGCTATGCTCTAGAATCCCTCTACTGGGGGGACACATGAAGCAGAAAACAGGACACTTCCCTTCCCACAGAAGGACCCCAAACTCTTGGGGGATGGACAAACTACCAGAGAGGGAGACTTCTACGACCCGTGAGGCAACTCCTACATTAAACGGCCATTGTGAACAAAACATCCAGAGACAAAAGCCTGAGCGACTGCCTCCCTCTCACCCTTCTTTCATATCCAGAGAAGCTCCCCTCATGGACTGTAGATCAGGCCTGCCGTAACCTCGGCCCCAAACCTGAGCTGAGTTAGGGTTTTTGGATGTCTGTCTGCACAGCCACGGCCCACACAGCCTCCAGCTGGTGTCTCTGGAGCCACACCAGAGAACTGTGCCTGCTCTCTCCTAAGAAACTGCCCATTCCATTGGCCACAACTCTACAAAATAGTAGAAACCTCAAGGTCCCCAAGGACATCCCACTACCGCAAGCCGCACTGGACAAATAGGGGCTTTATGACACAAGCTGAGCAACTACTACCTCCATGCAGACACACAGACAGATATCCGCAGAGACAGAAGATTGAACCAGACAGCCCCCTAGGCCCTATTATGAACTCTTGCTTTGGTGTCCAGGTATCACTCCTCAGAGGCCTGGGTTCGAAGACCAGCATACGGGGCTTTCCTGAGGCACCAGACAGAAGACCTCTCATCTCCACGTGGGAAGCTTCCTTGTTGGAGTTGTGTCAAGCCCTTCGGGTTGGAGAATCCTGCAGAGTCCCTTAGCTACTGCCACATTCCAAGGTCTCCATGGCCACCAACCCACATTATGACTCATCCTCAGGAGAGTCCATTTAAACTCAGCCTTCTGGGTAGCTCACCCAAGAGCCTGCAAATTGAGCGTGTCTTGTCTTGACCAGGCAATGGGAAGGTGAGTTGGCGTTTTTGACATCCATGCTTAGGGCCCTGCTCTGGAGTCTTTCTGTATGGGGCATCCTGGAACCATCCAATAGTATTTGACTGTCCTGAAGAAGGAAACTTTGAAGTTTGGAGCAGCTCACAAGTCCAAGCGTAGGGAAACCTCCCTGGCCTCATGACGCCCCCACCCCCTTCAGGAAGGGGCCGTCATGGACACAAACTCCAGCTTGAGGCAACATCTGATACTCGCCCTGACCTCACCTGCAGGAGATCTCGATTCAGCTTCTGCAGAGTGGGCCTGCCATGCTCTTGGCCCCAAAACTCGTGCTAGCTTGTGTTTTCAGACTTCCTTCCTCACAATCCTGGCCACACCCCTCCAGTTTGGCAATTCTGGAGACACAATGCAGCACTCTGCCTGCCCTCCAGAAGAAAAATGTTGCCCTATAGGGCTAACCAGAAACGCCAAATGAGTAACAACCTGCATGCCACTCGACCATACCCAAATTATACAGTCTAGCCTGTGCACTAAAGCCCTGTCTGACACAGCCTGATTGCAGACCTCCAGTCCAACACCCAGACAGCTGGCCGTACACAGAGCATATCACACCCACAATGGCTTTAGGCCATCATCTCTACCCAACCTCAGTTTTCACCTTCAGAACCTAGACCTTATCGCCACTCACTGTTCAGGAGTGAAGGTGATGCAAGAATCAGAACTTCTCCTTCGCCTTGGCAAGAAACCTAGTTGTTGGCATGTTGTCCAATGTTCATTGTAGGAGAAAGCAGCATGGAGTATGAGGCCCCACCTATCCCTGAGGGCCAAATTTGCACAAAAACACATTGTGACCCTCAGCGTGAGCCCTATCCTCATGTAAAGCCTCTTAGTGACTGGAACAACAGCCCACATATGGGGCTTGCCAAGCCCCTAGTCCCCCAATATCAACAAGAGTTCGAGATGTCTAGTCACCCCTACTCAGGGCTCTACTCTGGAATCCCTATTTGGTGGGACACCTGAGGTAAAAAAAAAAAAAAAAATATATATATATATATATATATATATATATATACAGCAAGGACTCTTCCAATCCACAGAATGTTCCCAACCACATGGGATCAGGCCATATCACCAGAGAAAGAATTGTCCATCGCCCTTGAGGACATCCCGAAATTCCACGGCCACTGTTGACACAAAATCCAGAGACAAAAGCCTGAGCAAGCGCCACATACTCGCCCTTTGTTCATAGCCCGGAAAATTCTCACGGTCTGTAGATCGAGCCTTCATACATACATCCCCAAACTTAAGCTGAGTTTGTCTTTTCAGAATTCTGTCCCCACAGGCCTGGCCTACACACCATCCAAGCTGGGGCCCCTGGAGCCACACCTCAGGACTGTGGCTTCCCTCTCCAGGGGAATCCTGCCATTTCCATTGGCCACAACCATATAGATTAGGAGAATCCTCCAAACTCCCCCAGGCCATCTGAATTGTGTTGGCTGCCCAGGACAAACAGGGATAATCTTTCACAAGTTAGGAAAGTACCACCACTCAGACCCAGAGACAGATATCCCCATAGAATTAGATTGAACTTGACAGGCACTTATGTCCTAACCAGATCCATTGCTTTTGATTCCAGTCATCTCTCCTCAGAGGCCTGGTTTCCAATACCAGCATATGGGAAATTCCTTAAGCACTCATCAAAACAATTCTCTTCTCTACATAGGAAACATACTCTTTAGAGCTCCATCAAAACCTCCGGTTATGAACATCCCTCAAGGCCCCGGATCAAACACCCCATTCCAAGGTCTACATGGAAACAAATGCACATTATGACCCATCCTCAACTCACCCATTTCAAAACACCCGCCTCGGTTGCTCCCCTGAACAAGCAGATCGAACTTGCCTTGGCTCTATGAGACACCTGGAATGGGAGGCAGGCTGCCCAGGCATCCATCCTTAGAACCCGCTCTGGATAATTTCCTTATGGGATGTCCTGGAGCCATCCAACAGGTCTCGACTGTCCCACAAAAGGAATCATTGCGGTTTGGAGCATCTCACAATTCCCATCGTGGGAAAACCTCCATGTCCTCGTGACACCCTCCCCTTCATGAAGGGGCCGTCGTGGACAGAGACTCCGATCTAAGCCAACGTCTGATCCTAGCTCTGTCTTCAGGTATACGGGATCTCAAATCATCTCTGCAGAGGGTGCCTGCCGTCCCCTCACCCCGAAATCTAAGTCTGGCTTGTGTTCTCAGAATTTTTTCCTCACACTCCTGGCCCACAAGCCTTCCAGTTTGGGAATTCTGGAGACACTATGTGGCACTGTGTCTTCCCTCCAGAAGAAAAACGTTGCCCTCTGGGGCTACCCAGTAACCACAAATGAGTACTATCCTGCACGAAACTCGACCGCACCCCAATGATGCAGTCTAGCCTGGGCACTAATTCTCTGTCTGCCACAGCCTGAGCCTGCACCTCCCTACCCACACTCAACAGCTGGCCGAACACTGAGCACATCAGACACACCATGGCCTTAGGGCTTCATCTCTTCCCAACCTCAGTTTTCAGGCTTCAGAACCTAGACCTTAAATCCAATCACAGTCCAGGAGTGAAAGTGTTGCAGAAATTAGAACTCCATCTTCCCCATTGCCAGAAAACTTGTGGTTCCCATACTGTGCAACGTTCAGTGTAGGAAAAACCAGCATGGTACATTAGGCCACGCCTTGTCTTGAGGGGCTCCTTGGGCACAAAAACACATTGTGAAACTCAATGTGAGTCCTATCCTCAAGGAAGACCTCTCAGTGTCTGGACCAAGAGCCCACATATGGGGCTTGCTATGTTCTTAGGTCCCAATATTAACCAGAGTTATGGTTTTGCAGTTGCCCCCACCCACGACTCTGCTCTGGAATCCCTCTTTTGGTGGTCCACCTGAGGTAAAAAAACAAAAAACAAAAACCTAGTGGTTGGCATGTTTTCCCATATGCTGGGAGTAATTCCATGGAATTACTCTTTTGGCGGGACACCTGAGGTAACAAACCTGAAAGGAGTCCTCCCATTCCACAGATTGACGAAAAACAATTGGGATCGGGCCAAATCCTCAGAGAGGAAGATTCGTCCATGGCCCATGAGGCCTCCCGACATTCCCCGGCCATCGCTGATACAAAATCCAGAGACAAAAGCCTGAGCAAGCGCCTCAGACTCGCTCTCTCTTCATATCCGGAAGAGTTCTTCTCATGGTTTATAGATCGGGCCTGCCATACCTACTTCCCCAAACCTATGCTGAGTTTGTGTTTTCAGTCTTCTGTCCTCAAAGTCCTGGGCCACACACCCTCCAGGCTGGGGCCCCTGGAGTCACACATTAGGACTGTGCCAACCCAATCCATGGGAATTCTGCCGATGCCATTTTCCAATACAGTAAAATGTGGAGAACCCTACAAATCCCTGAGGCCAACCCAATAGTGCAGATCGCCCGGGACAAACAAGGGCGGTCTGATACCTGCTGAGCATCTACCTCCACTCATACCATAGATGGATGTCCCCTGAGAAGAAGATTGAACCAGACAGGACCCTAGGCCATAATAGGATACATTGCTTTGGATTACAGGCATGTCTCCTCAAAAGCCTGGATTCCAATACCAGCATAGAAGTTTTCCTGAGGCACCCATCAAAACAAATCTCGTCTCCACAAGGAACCTTGTGCATCGAGCTATGTCAAAAGCTTAGGAGAATACTTCAGGGTCCCGGTGCCACCGCCCCTTTTTAAGGCCCTCATGGACACAAACACACATTAGGACCCATCCTCAGGAAAGTCCATTTCAAGTCAGCCACCCCGGTTGATCCCGCAGAGCCATCAGATCTAAACTGTCTTGTTGCTGGGAGACATTTGGAATGCGAGGCGGGCTTCCCAGGCATCCATCCTCGAACAGTGCCCTGGAGTCATTCCATATGGGATGTCCTGAAGCTGCCCAACAGGTCTCAATTGTCCCGCAGAAGGAAATCTTGATGGGGGCATCCCACAACTCCCAACGTGGGAAAAACTCCATGGCCTTGAGATTCCGCTCCCTTCATGAAGGGTCCGTCATGCACAGAAACTCCAACCTGAGCCAACGTCTGATCCTCGCCCTGACTTCAGATGCATGAGATATTGGTTCAGATCTACAGTGGTACCTGCCGTGTCCTCGCCCTGAAACCCAAGTCTAGCTTGTGTTCTCAGACTTCCGTCCTCACACTCCTCTAAATGAAGCCCTCAAGTTTAGCAATTCCGGACTGACAATGAAGCACTCTGCCTGCCCTCTAGAAAACAAATTTTGCCTAATGAGCTGCCCAGACAACTTATATGAGGATAAATCTACATGGCACTCGACTGTACCCAAATTATATAGTCTAACCTGGGCACTAATGCACTGTCTGACACAACCTGAGCCCGGACCTCCTGACCAACACCCAGACAGCTGACCGCACACTGAGCACATCAGACCCGCCATGGCCTTAGGTCATCATCTCTTCCCTACCTCAGTTTGTAGGCTTCAGTACCTAGACATTATCTCCAATCACTGCCCAGGGGTGCCTGTGATGCAGAAATCAGAACTCTTCCTTACCCATGGCAAGAAACCTTGTGGTTGGCATGTTGTCCAACGTTCAGTGTAGGAGAAACCAGGATTCACCATGAGGCCCTGCCCATTCTTGTTTGCGAAGTGGGCATAAACACACATTGTGACCCTCAGCGTGAGTCCTGTCCTCTAGTAAGTCCTCTCAGTGGCTCGACCATTAGATGTCATAATGGGCTTGACATGTCCCTAGGCCACAATTTTTAACCAGATTTCTGGTTGTCCGTTCGGCCCTCCCCAGGGCTCTACTCTGGAATCCCTCATTTGGTGGGACACCTGAGGTTAAAAAACAAAACATGGCAAATCAACAACAACAACAAAACGGACTTCTTCCATCCCACAGAATGACCCCAAACTCTTTGGACGGGGCCAAACCCCCAGAGTGTAAGACTCGTCCATTTCCCATGAAGTCACCAGGGAATTTCACGACCATGAGTGACACGATATCCAGAGACAAAAACTTGAGCACGAGCCTCACACTAGCCCTTCTTTCAAATCCCGAAGAGTTCTCCTCATGGTCTGTAGATCAATCCTGCCATACCTATGACCTGAAACATGAGCCGCGTTTGTGTTTTCAGACGACTGTCCAAACAGCTCTGCCTACACACCCTACAGGCTCAGGCCCCTGGAGCCAAACCTGAGGACTGTACTTGCCCTCTCCAAGGGAATTGTATGTGCCCATTCCAATGGCCACAACCCTACTAATAGGATAAACCTGCAAACTCCCTGAGGCCATCCCAATAGTGGTGGCTTCCCAGGACAAACTCGGGCAATCTGAGCCCAACTGAGAACCTACATGCACTCAGACGCATAGACTGCTGTTCCCAGAGGTAAAAAGGTACGAACAGGCCCCTAGGCACTATTCGGATTCATTGTTGTGGTATCTAGTCATCTCTCCTCAGAGGCCTGGATTTCAATACCAGCATATGGCTGTTTCCTGACTCATCCGTCATAAAAAATCTCATCTACATATGGGAAACTTGCACGTTGGAGCTGTGTCAAAGCCTCTGTTTGAAAAAACCCTTCAGGACCCCAGTGCCACCGCTTCATTCCAAGGTCTCCATAGACACAAAAACATATTAGGATCCATCCACAGGAGAGTCAATTTCAACTCAGCCTCCTCAGTTGCTCCCCCAGATCCAGCAGATCTAACCTTTCTTGTAGCTAGGAGAAAATTGGAATGCCAGGTGTGGTACCTAGCCATCCATCCTCAGAACCATGCTTGGAATCCTTGGCCTGGCGCCAACTAACAGGTCTCAATTGTCCTGGAAAAGAATCTTTGTCGTTTGGAGCTTCTCACAACTCCCATCGTGCGAAAACCCCCATGGCCTCGTGATTCCCCCCCTTCATGAAGGGGCCATCAGGGACAGAAAGTCCAACCTGAAGATCGTCTGATCCTCACCCTGACTTCTGATGCACGAGATCTCGATTCAGGTCTGTAGATTGTGCCTGCCATGTCCTCACCCATAAAAACTAAGCCTAGCTTGTGTTCTCAGACTTCAGTCCTCAGACTTCTGGCCCACAAGCCCTCCAGTTTGGCAATCCAGAAGTACAATGCGGCACTCTGCCTGCTCCCTGGAAGAAGAACATTGCCCTCTGGGGCTACCCAGAAACCCCAAATGAGGATCAACCTGCACGCCATTTGGCTGTACACCAAATATATAGGCTGAAGTGGGCACAATTGCCCATTCTGACACAGCCTGAGCCTGGAACTCCTGGCCCCACCCAGACAGCTGGCCGCACACTGAGCACATCGGACCCGCCATGGCCTTAGGTCGTCATCTCTACCCAACCTCGGTTTTCAGGCTTCAGAACCTTGACCTTATCTCCAATCACTGCCCAGGTTTGAAAATGTTGCAGAAATCCGAACTCGTTCCCTTGGCATGAAACCTCGTGGTTGGCATGTTGTCCAACTTTCAGTGTAGTTGAAACCAGTGTGGCACATGAGACCCAGCCCATGCTTGAGGGCCACATTGGTCTCAAACACACATTGTGACCCTCAGCCTGAGCCCGGTCCTCAGGCAAGGCCTCTCAGTGGCTGCATGAAGAAACAGAATATTGGGCTTGCCATGCCCCTAGACCCTAATTTTTAACCATATTTCGGGTTGTCCCTTCACTCTTGCCCAGGGCTCTGCTTTGGAATTCCTCTTTTGGTGGGACACATCAGGTAACAAACCTTAAAGGAGTCCTCCCATCCCACAGATTCACGAAAAAGAATTGGGATAGGGCCAAATCCACAGAGAGGAAGATTCGTCCATGGCCCATGAGGCCTCCCCGACATTCCACGGCCATCGCTGATACAAAATCCAGAGACAAAAGCCTAACCAAGCGCCTCAGACTCGCTCTTTCTTCATATCCTGAAGAGTTCTTCTCATGATTTGTAGTTCGGCCGTGCCATACCTACGTTCCCAAACCTAAGCTGAGTTTGTGTTTTTTGAGTTCTGTCCTCAAAGTCCTGGGCCACACACCCCCAGGCTGGGCCCCTGGAACCACACATTAGGACTGTGCCTAACCAATCCATGGGAATTCTGCCCATTCCATTATCCAAAACCGTACAAATTAGGAGAAACCTCCAAATTCCCTGAGGCCATACCAATGGTGTAGGTTGTCCGGGACAAAAAAGGGCCATCTGACACCAGCTGAGCATCTACCCCCACTCATACCATAGATGGATGTCCCCAGAGAAGAAGATTGACCAGACAGGACCCCAGGCCATAATGGGATCCATAGCTTTGGTTTACAGGCATGTCTCCTCAAAAGCCTGGTTTCCAATACCAGCTGAGTGCTTCTCCTGAGGCACCCATCAGAACAAATCTCGTCTACACATGGGAAACTTGCATGTTGGAGCTCTCTCAAAGCCTCTGGTTAGAAGGACATTTCAGGTTCCCGGTGCCAGCGCCTCATTCCAAGGTCTCCATGGAGACACACCCACATTAGGACCCATCCACAGGAGAGTCCATTTCAACTCAGCCCCCTAAGTTGCTTTCCCTGATCCAGCAGATCTAACCCGTCTTGTCACTAGGAGATGATTGGAATGAGAGGCAGGCTTCCCAGACATCCATACTTAGAACCATTCTCAGAATTATGCTGTATGGGAAGTCCTGGAGCCAACCAACAGGTCTCAATAGTCCCTCAGAAGAATCTTTACTGTTTGGAGCATCTCACAACTCCCATCGTGGGCAAACCTCCATGGCCTCGTGATTTCGCCCCCTGTGCTTCATGAAGGGGCCATCAGGGACAGAAGCTCCAACCTGAGCGATCGTCTGATCCTCGCCCTAACTTCAGATGCAGGACATCTTGATTCATCTCTGCAGAGTGTGTCTGCCGTGCCCTTGCCCAGAAACGTAAGTCTAATTTGTGTTCTCAACTTCCATCCTCACATTCCTGGCCCACAAGCCCTCCAGTTTGGCAATTCCAGAACTACAAGGCAGCACTCTGCCTGCTTTCCGGAAGAAAAACATTGCCCTCTGGGGCTACCCAGATTCCCCAAATGAGGATCAACCTGCATGCCACTTGACTGGACCCCAATTATACAGGCTGCCCTGGGCACTACTGCCCTTTCTGGCACAGCCTGAGACTGAACCTCCTGGCTCGCACCCACCCAGCTAGCCACACACTGAGCACATCAGACCCGCCATGGCCTTAGGTCATCATCCCTTTCCAACCTCGGTTTTCAGGCTTCAGAACCTAAACCTTATCTCCAGTCACCACCCAGGGTTGAACATGATGCAGGAATCAGAACTCCTTCCCCATGGCAAGAAACCTTGTGGTTGGCATGTTGTCCAACGTAAAATGTAGTTGAAACCAGTGTGGCCCATGAGGCCCTGCAGATGCTTGAGGACCAAGTCGTTCACAAACATGCATTCTGACCCTCAATGTGAGCCCAGTTCTCAAGTAAGGCCTCTCAGTGGCTGGACCAAAAGACAGCATATTGGGCTTGTCATGCCCCTAGGCCCCAATTTTTAACCAGATTTCTGGTTGTCCAGTCTCCCCTCCCCAGGGCTCGGCTTTGGAATCCCTCTTTTGGTGGGACACCTGAGGTAACAAAACTGAAAGGACTCCTCCCATCCCACAGTTTGACCCAAAACAATTGGAATCGGGCCAAATCCACAGAGCGGAAGACTCGTCCATGGCCCATGAGGCCTCCCCGACATTCCACGCCCATCGTTGACACAAAATCCAGAAACAAAAGCCTGAACAAGTGCCTCACAATCTCTCTTTCTTCATATCTGGAAGAATTCTCCTCACGGTCTGTAGATTGGGCCTGCCATACCTATGTCCCTAAACCTAAACTGAGTTTGTGTTTTAGACTTCTGTCTCCACAGTCCTGGTGCACACACCCTGCAGGCTGGGGCCCCTGGAGCCACATCAAAACTGTGCCTTCCCTCTCCACGGGAATTCTGCCCATTCCATTGTCCATAATCATAAAATTAGGAGAAACCTCCAAAGTCCCCAAGGCCTTCACAATAGTGTAGGCCGCCTGGGACAAACAAGGGCCATCTGACACCAGCTGAGCATCTAACTCCACTAATACCTTAGATGGATGTACACAGAGAAGAAGATTCAACCGGACAGGCCCCTAGGCTCTAAACGGAGCCATTGCTTTGGTTTCCAGTTATCTCTCTTCAGAGGCCTATATTCCAATAACAGTATATGGGGGTTTCCTGAGGCACCAATCAGAACAAATCTCGTCTCCACATGGGAAACTTGTCCTTTGGAGATGTCTCAAAACCTCCGGTTAGGAGAATCCTTCAGGGCCCATGCACCAACGCCCCATTCCAAGGTCTCCATGGACACAAACCCACATTAGCATCCATCCTCAGGAGAGTCCATTTCAACTCAGCCCCCTTGGTTGCTCTGACAGAGCCAGCATATCAAACCTGTCTATTTGCTAGGAGACAACTGCAATGTGAGGCGGGCTTCCCATGTATCCATCCTAAGATCCCTGCTCTGGTGTCATTCTGTATGGTATGTACTGGAGTGATACAAAAGGTCTCAATTGTTGATCAGAAGGAATCCTTGTTGTTTGGAGCATCTCACAACTCCCATTGTGGGTAAACCTCCATGGACTGGAGATGCTGTCCCCTTCATAAAGTGGCCAGAATGGACAGAAATTCAAACCTAAGCCTAGGTTTGAACCTCGCCCTGACTTCAGATTCATGATATCCCAATTCAGATCTGCAGAGGGTGCCTGCCGTGCCCTCGCCCAGAACCTACGCCTAACATGTGTTCTCAGACTTCCGTTCTCACACTCCCCGTCCACAAGGCATCCACTTTGGAAATTCCGGAGCCACAATGCAGCACTCTGCATTTTCCAGAAGAAAAACATTGCCCTTGGGGCTACCCAGAAATGCCAAATAAAGATCAACCTGCACGGCATTCAGTTGTACCCCAATTATACAATCTACCCTGGGCACTAATGCCCTGTCTGACACAGCCCAAGCTTGGACCTCCCGACCAACACCCAGACAGCTGGCTCCACGCTGAGCATATCGGACCCGACATGGTCTTAGGTCGTCATCTCTTCCCAACCTCGGTTTTCAGACTTCACAACCTAGACCTTATCTCCAATCACTGCCCAGGGGTGAATGACATGCAGAAATCAGAATTAATACTTCCCCATGGCAAGAACTCATGTGGTTGACATGTTGACTATCATTCAGTGTAGGAGAAACAAGCATGCACCATGAGTCCCCACCCATGCTTGAGTACCACAAGGGCATAAACACGCATTGTGACCCTCAGCATGAGTTCTGTCCTCAATGAAGGCCTCTCAGTGGCTGGACCATTAGAAGGCATATTGGGCTTGCCATGCCCCTAGGCCCGTATTTTTAGTTAGATTTCTTGTTGTCCAGGGCTCTGCTCTGGAATCCCTCTTTTGGTGGGACACCTTAGTTAACAAAACTGAATCCCACAGATTAACCCAAAACAATTGGGATCTGGCCAAATCCACAGAGAGAAAGACTCTTCCATGGCCCATGAGGACTCCTCGACATTCCACAGCCATCATTGACACAAAATCCAGGGGCAAAAGCCTGACAAGTGTCACACTTTCACCCTTTATTCATATCCCAAAAAGTTCTCCTCATAGTCTGTAAATCGGACCTGCCATACCTACGTCCCAAAACCTAAGCTGAGTTTGTGTTTTCAGACATCTGTCCCCACAGTCCTTGCCCACACACCCTCAAGGCTTGGCCCTTGGAGCCACACATCAGGTCTGTGCCTGCCCACACCACAGGAATTCTGCCCATTCCATTGTCCATAATCATACAATTTAGGAGAAACCTCCAAAGTCCCCGAGGCCATCCCTATAGTGTAGGCCGCCCGGACAAACAGGAGCGGTCTGACACCAGCTGAGCAACTACCTCCATTTCATAAAATAGACAGATGTCGACAGAGAAGAAGATTGAACCAGAGAGGCTCCTAGGACCTAATTGGATGCATTGCTGTGGTTTCTATGTATCTCTCCTCAGAGGCCTGGTTCTAATACCAGCATATGTGGGTTTCCTGAGGCACCAATTAGAACAAATCTTGTCTCCACATGGAAAACTTGCTCTTTCGATTTGTTTCAAAATCTCCGGTTAGAATCCTTTAGAGCCCTGGGGCCACCACCCCATTCCAACGTCCTCATGGACACAAACACACATTAAGACCCATCTTCAGGAGAGTCCATTTCAACTCAGCTCCCACGATTGCTCCTGCATAGCCATCAGATCGTACCTGTCTTGTGGCAGGGAGACAATTGGTGTAAGAGGCAGTCTGCTCAGGCATCCATCCTTAGAACCCGGCTCTGGAGTCATTCCATATGGGATGTCCTGGAGCCATCCAACAGTTCTCAATTTTCCCGCAGAAGGAATCCTTGCAGTTTGGAGCATCCCACAACTCCCAACGTGGGAAAACCTCCATGGCCTCGAGATTCCACCCCTTTGATGAAGGGGCCATCATGGACAGAAACTCCAACCTGCGCCTAAGTCTGATCCTCGTCCTGACTTCAGATGAATGAGATTTTGATTCGGATCTGCAGAGGGTGCCTGCCGTGCCCTCGCCCTGAAACTTAAGTCTAGCTTATGATCTCAGACTTAGGTCCTTACACTCCTGGTCCCGACGTCCTTAAGTTTGGCAATTCTGGACCCACAATGCTGCACTCTGCCTGCCCCAGCGAGCTTCCCTGACACAATAAATGAGGATGAACCTACATGGAACTCAACTGTACCCAAATTATACAGTCTAACCTGGGCACTAATGCACTGTCTGACACAGCCTGAATCCATACCTCCTGAACAACACCCAGAAAGCTGACCGCACACTGAGCACATCGGACCCTCCATGACCTTAGGTTATCATCTCATCCCAACCTCTATTTTCTGGATTCAGAACTTAGATCTTATCTCCAGTCACTGCCCAGGGGTGAACATGATGCAGAAATCAGAATTCCTCCTTCCCCATGGAAAGAAACCTTGTGGTTCGTATGTTGTCCAAAGTTCAGTGTAGGAGAATCAAGCATGGCCCATGAGTCCCCGCCCATGCTTGATGCCTACATTGGGCACAAACATGCATTGTGACCCTCAGTGTGAGCACTGTACTCAAGTAAGAACTCTCAGTGGCTGGACCAAGGTACCCCATATGGGGATTGCCATGCCCTTAGGCCCCCAATCTTATACAGAGTTCGGGTTGTCCAGTCGCCCCTTCCCAGGGTTCTGCTCTGGAATCCCTCTTTAGTGGCACACCTGAGGTAAAAAAAAAACAAAACAAAACAAAAAAAAAACAGAATGGACTCCTCCCATCCCACGGAATGACCCCAAAATATTGGGATCATCCAAATCCCCATAGAGGAACTCTCACCCATGGTCCATGAGGACGCCCCTACATTCCACGGCCATCAGTGACACAAAATCCAGAGTCAAAAGCCTGAGCAAGTGCCTCACACTCACTCTTTGTTCATATCCTGAAGAGTTCTGCTCAAGGTCTGTAGATCGGGCCTCCCATACCTATGTCCCCAAACCTAAGACGAGTTTCTGTTTTCAGACTTCTGTCCCCACAGCTCTGACCCACACACCCTCCATGCTTGAGCCCCTAGAGCCACACCTCAGGATTGTGCCTTCCCTCCCCAAAGGAATTCTGCCCATTTCATTGGCCACAAACTTGCAAATTAGGAGAAACCTCCAAAGTCAAAGTGGCCATCCCAATAGTGTAGACTGCCCAGGACAAATAGGGGCAATCTGACACCAGCTGAGGAACTACCTCCACTCAATCCCATAGACAGATGAACCGAGAGAAGAAGATTAAACCAGACAGGCCCCAGGCCCTAATCAGATCCATTGCCTTGGTTTCCAGGCATCTCTCCTCAGAGTTCTGGTTTCCAATACCAGCATATTGGGGGTTACTGAAGCACCAATGAGAACAAATCTTGTTTCCCCATGGGAAAAATGCTTTTTGGAGCTGTGTCAAAACCTCTGGTTAGGAGCATCCTTCAGAGCCCTGGTGCCACTGCCCCATTCCAAGGTCTCCATGGACACAATCCCACATTATGACCGATCCTCAGGAGAATGCATTTCAACTCAGCCCCCTCGGCTGCTACATCATAGGCAGCAATCAAACGTGCCGTTTCGCTAGGAGACAATTGGAATGCAAGGCCGGATGCCCAGGCATCCATCCTTACAACCCTGCTCTGCAATTGTTCCATATGGGATGCCCTGGAGCCATCCAACAGGTTTCAACTGACCCGCAGAAAATCCTTGTGGTTTGGAGCATCTCACTACTGCCATCATGGGAAAACACCAATGGCGGTGTGATGACCCCCCTTCATGAAGGGGCCATCATGGACAGAAACTCCAACCTGAGCCAACATATGAACCTCGCCCTGACCTCAGATGCATGAAATCTCAATTTAGCTCTGCAGAGTGTGCCTGCCATGTCCTCGCCCTGAAAACAAAGCAAAGCTTAAGTTCTCAGACTTACATCCTTGCATTCCTGGCCCCAAGGACTCCAGTTTGGCAGTTCCGGAGCCAGAATGCAGCACTCTGCCTGCCCTCCAGAAGAAAGACTTTGCCCTATGGGGCTACGGAGAAACCCCAAATAATTATCTTCTGATTGCCACTCAACTGTACCCCAATTATACAGCATATCTGGGCACGAATGCCCTGTCTGGCACAGCCTGAGTGCAGACCTCCTGAACGACACCTAGAAAGCTGGCCCCAAACTGAACACATTGGACCCGCCATGGCCTTAGGTCGTCATCTCTTCCAAACCTCGGTTTTCAGGCTTCAGAACCTAGACCTTATCTCCAATTAGTGCCCAGAGGTGAACGTGATGCAGAAATCAAAACTCCTCCTTCCCCATGGCAAGAAACCCTGAGGTTGGCATGTCCAAGGTTCAGTGTAGGAGAAACCTGCAAGCTCAATGAAGTCCCGCCCAATATTGGGGACCACCTTGGGCACAAACACACATTGTGACCCTCAGCATGAGTCCACTATTCAAGTAACGTCTCTCAGTGGCTGGACCAAGAATCTGCATATGGGCTTGCCATGCCCAATGGACCCCAAGCCTAACCAGAGGGTGGGTATTCCAGTTGTATGTACCCAGTGCTCTGCTCTAGAATCCCTCTATTGTGGGGACACATGAGGCAGAAAACAGGACTCCTCCCTTCCCACAAAATGACCCCAATCTCTTGGGAGCCGGACAAATCACCAGAGAGGGAGACTTCCATGGCCCATGAGACCATGCTTACATTAAATGACCATCATGAATACAACATCCAGAGACATAAGCTTGAACAACCGCCTCTCACTCGCCTTACTTTCTAATCACAATGAGCTCCCCTCACGGACTGTAGATCACTCCTGCCATAACCTCAGCCCCAAACCTCAGCCGAGTTTGTGTTTTTGGATATCTGTCCCCACAGCCCTGGCCCACACAGCCGCCAGGCTGGGGCCTCTGGAGCCACACCACAGGACTGTCCTGCTCTCTCCAAGGAGACTATGCCCATTCCATTGCACATAACCCCACAGAATAGGAGAAACCTCAAGGCCCCCGAGGACATCCCACTACTATAAGCCTCTCTGGACAAAGGCATCCTGACACTAGCTGAGCAACTACCTCCATGCAGAAACACAGACAGATGTCGGCAGAGACAGTAGATTGAACCAGACAGGCCCCTGGGCCCTAATCTGAACTCTTGCTTTGGTTTCCAGGTGTCACTCCTCAGAGGCCTGGGTTTGAAGACCAGCATCTGGGGCTTTCCTGAGACACCAAACAGAACAACTATCGTCTACACATGGGAAGCTTCATTGTTGGAGCTGTGTCAAACCCTTCGGTTTGGAGAAACCTGCAGAGTCCCTGAGCCACCGCCACATTCCAAGGTCTCCATGGCCACCAACCCACAGTATGACTCATCCTCAGGAGAGTCCATTTCAACTCAGCCCTCTGAGAAACCCGCCCAAGAGCCTGCAGATTGAGCCTGCCTTGCCCCAAACAGCCAGTGGGAATGTGAGGTGGCATTTGCAGACATTCATGCTTAGACCCCTTCTCTCGAGTCTTTCTGTAGGGGTCATCCTAGAACCATCTCATAGTACTCGACTGTCCTACAGAGGAAACCTTGATGTTTGGGGCAGCTCATAACTCCCAGCGTTGGGAAACCTCCCTGGCCTCATGACGCCCCCACCCCCTTCAGGAAGGGGCCATAATGGACACAAACTCCAACCTGAGGCAACGTCTGATACTCGCCCTGACCTCAGATGCAGGAGATCTTGATTCAGTCTCTGCAGAGTGGGCCTGCCATGCCCTCGGCCCCAAACCTAACGCTAGCTTGTGTTTTCAGACTTCCCTCTTCACACTCCTGGCAAACAAGCCCTCCATACTGGGAATTCCAGAACCACAACACAGTTTTCTGCCTGCCCACCAGAAGAAAAACGTTGCCCTATGGGGCTCTCCAGAAACCACAAATGAGAACCAACCTGCTCTGGCCTCGACCGCACCCTAACTGGAAAAGCTACCCTGGTCAGTAATGCTCTGTCTGACACAGCCTGACGTCCCGACAGACAAGGAAACAGCTGGCTGCACACTAAGCACATCAGACAGGCCATGGCCTTATGCTGTCATCTCTTCCCAACCTGGGTTTTCAGACATCTGACCCTAGATATTATATCAAATCCTGGCAAACGTGGGTAACTGAAGCACAAATCAGATCTTCTCCTTCCCCATGGCTGGAAAGCTTGCTGTTGGCATGGAGTCATACCTTCAGTGTAGGAGAAACCTTCATGGCCCCTGAGGCCAAGCCTAAACTTGAGTGCCTCCTTGGGTACAAACTCGCATTGGGACCATCAGCATGCGCCCCATGTCGAAGTAAGGTCTCTCAGGGCCTGGACTAAGAGCCCGCATATGGGGCTTGCCAAGCCCCTATGATCCCAATCTTCACAAGAGCTCGAGTATTCCATTTGCTCGAACCCAGGACTGTGATCTGGAGTCCCTCTCCTGGAAGAACACCTGAGCCAGACAGCAGGACTCCACCCTTCCCACAAAATGTCCCCAAAATCTTAAGAGCTGGACCAACTCCTCAGAGAGGGAGACTCTTCCATAGCCCCTGAGGTCACCCCTACATTCCACGGCTATGGGAGACAAAACATCCAAAGACAAAAGCTTGCGTGACTGCCTCCCATTTGCCCTTCTTTCATAAGCTGAGGATCTCCTCTCACGGTCTGTGGGTCCATCCTGCAATGCTCTCGGCTCCGCACCCAAGCCGAGTTTGTGTTTTCAGACTTCTGTGCCCACAGCCCGGACCCACACACCCTCCAGGCTAGGGCCTATGGAGACACATTGAAGGACTGTGCCAGTCCTCTCCAAGAAAACTGTACCCAATCCATTGGCCACAACCCTAGAGATTAGGAGAATCCAATAAGGTCTCCAAGGCCATGCCTCGGCCATGGACTAAGAGGGGCACTCTGACACCAGCTGAGCAACTATCTCCACTTAGATACTCAGACAGTGTCCCCAGAGACAGAAGATTGAAACGGACAGGCATCTAGGCTCTAATCTGAACCCTAGCTTTGGTTTCCAGGTGTCGCTACTCAGAGAACTGGTTTGAAGGCCAGTATCTGGGGCTTTTCTGAGGCACCAAAGAGAACCTGTCTCATCTCCACATAGGGATCTCTTTTTAATTGGAGCAATATTACACCCTTCGGTTAGGCGAATACTTCATGGCCCCTGAGCTGCCAACATATTCCAAGGTCTCCATGCACACAAACCCACATTATGACCCATCCGCAGGAGAGTCCATTTCAATTCAGCCCCCTAGTTAGCTCGCCCCAGAGCCAGTAGTTCAAACATGTCTTGTCACAAAGAGCCAATGGGAATGTGAGGTATGCTGTACAGGCATCCATCCTTCGAATCCTGCTCTCCAGTCTTTCCGTATGGGACATCCTGGAGCCATTCAACAGGACTCGACTGTCCAGCAGATGGAAAGCTTGTGGTATGGGTCAACGCACAAACTAGAGTTTGTGCTGGTGTCTAAGGTGCTGTGCAGGATTCTCCAATCTTGAGGGTTTGGCACAGGTCGAAGGGCATGGTTTCCTACTGGGGACAGGAGATATTCTATTGTGTGGCTCAAAGACCACATGTTGTATCCTAAGTTGGTATTTCAGAACAGGACCCTGAGGACAGATGCCTGAAAACCTAATCTAGTGTTCCAATGACGTCCTAGGAGCATGTCAGGTACAATCTTCTGACCCAGGAACATTGAAATGGCTGTCTGCTTGGATGTAGGTGATCAGGGCGTTTCAGACTGGCATTTGTGTCCAGTGCTACCGACAATATTGGGTCGGGCTCAGGGCTCTTGCGTGTTTCTCCTAAACTGGAAGGTTTGGGCAGGTTTGACGGGCACAGTTTCCTTGGGGATGGCAGGCCTAGTCATGTGTTGTGGATCCAGAGACCCTGTCCTGGAGGGCATATGAGCCATGGTTTTGGGAGAGAAGTCTGCAAACACAAATGTGGGTTATGGTTAGTGGAAAGGTGATCACAGGCCCAATGAGTAGATCTGGAGTGCAGCTTGTCAGGAGTTGTAATTAGGGTGACTGGAAGGCAGTAGCACAGGCTTTTCTCTCTATATTGTGTGTCCAGGATGGCCTCGGAATGCAGGTATAGTCTCATGGGTCCATGGGAAACTTTTCCTCTCTATGGATCTGTGCAGCTCATAGTTTGGTGGCTTTTTTGGGGAAGGGAAGAGTGTTGTTTTCCATCTTATGGGTGCCCCAAAACAGGGATTCCAAATACAGGCTCTTTTTCTGGGCATCTGGGACTTCCCACCAAGGGTTAGGATTTGCACCTAGGGGTGTATGAGGCCTGCAATGCGGGATCATGATGGTGCAACTGAGAGGGATTGTTTGAAAGCTTGCTCAGGCTGAGTCTCACAATGCCTGTTTGCTCCCATGGCGGCCCTCAGGAGTGGGAGTGGTCTCATTGGTCATATATCTGGCTCCCTCTTAGAGAGTTGGACACCCAACCCAACAGCCAAATGTCCTGCCATGAGGAAGGATGAGTTCTCTTCCGTCAGGTTCCTCTGTGCTTCAGGTTGCCCCATTGGCAGGGTTTCCAGCAAGGTCTCGAGATAGGTGCCTGAATACCAAGGATGGGTGGAGATGACGTACTTGGGCCATAGCAATCCCAAATGCTAGATATGAGGCCTAAAACTCGGTCGGGGCTCAGGCTCTGTCAGACACAGCGCTAGTGGCCATGGCAGCCTTTATATCAGAGTAGATTCGAGGGCGGAGCAGATTGATCCTCATGTGGAGTTTCTTGGGAAGATTCCCAGGCATTTGTTCATTCAATAGGGAAGGCAGAATGCTGTGTTGTGGCTCCAGATTTCCCAATCACGAGAGCTTGGGGACCAGTCAGTTTTGGGTGGAATTGTAAACAAAAGCTATGGTTCAATTCAGTGCCAAGCAGAAGGCAGTTCCAATTTGTAGCAGTTTACTCGAGACATCCAGCACTGGAATAAGGGTGGATGTCAGATGCTTGCTCACACTAGAGTTTTTGTCTATGATGACTGACAAGTGGAGGGGTGGTATAAAGAGGCCATGGAGGAGTTCACATGCTGAGGCCTGTGAACTGCTGCAAAAAGTAACATTTCTTTGTACAGAGTAGGTGAAGTCTGGTTTGTTTACTCTAGGTTTCCCCATGTGGAAAGTTTGTGAAGAAGAGCTCTCCGGCATGGATGCCAGGAAAGCACACCTCCATTGACAATTGCAGCTGAGGAACATGGCAGATTCGTTCTGGTGGCTCTGGGACAAAGTGCCAAGGCCTTGAGTTGACATGGGATCTCTTGCAGATGGGTCACAATGCTTGTTTGTTACCAGGGAGAACTTAGAATGTGCTGGTTGCTAAGGTGCCATGCAGGATTCTCCTACCCTGAGGGTTTGGCACAGGTCGAAGAGCATGGTATTCTTCTGGGGACAGGGGATGTTCTGTCGTGTGGCTCAGAGACCACATGATGTGTCATAGATTGGTATTTCAGAACAGGCCCCTGAGGACAGATGCCTGAAAACCTAATGGGGTTCCATTGAGAGCCTACTGGCATTTTAGGTTCAATCGTCTATCTCACGATCATTGACTTGGCTATTTCCCTGGATGTAGGTGATAAGGGTGTTTCAGACTGCGCATTTCCATCCCGAGTGGCCGGCAATATTGGTGTGGGCTCAGGGGCCACACAGGTTTCTCCTAATCTGGAAGGTTTGGGCAAATCTGATATGCAGTGTCCTTGGGGTTGGCAGCCAGAGTTCTGTGGTGTGGCTCCAGAGATCACATTCTGGTGGGCATGTGAGCCATGGTTTTGGGAGAGAAGTCTGCAAACACAAATACAAATTAGGGTGAGTGGCGAGGTGATCACAGGCCCAATGCGTAGACCTGGAGGGAAGCTCGTCATGAACTATAATTAGGGAGACTGGAAGGCAGTAGCACAGGCTTTTCTCTCTGGATTGTGTGTCCAGGATGGCCTTGGAATGCAGGTGTGGTCTCATGGGTCCATGGGAGTCTTTTCCTCTCTATGGATCCTGGTGGCTCTCCATAGTTTGGTGGCTTTTTCGGGGAAGGGGAGAATGATGTTTTCCACCTTATGGGTGCCCCAAAACAGGGATTCCAGAGACGGGATCTGGTTCATGGCATCTGGGACATCACAACAAGTGCTAGGATTTGGGCTTAGGGGCATATTAGGCCTGCAATGCGGGTTCATGGTGGTGCAACAGAGAAGGATTGTTTGAAAGCATGCTCAGGCTGAGGGTCACAAGGCCTGTTTGCCTCCAGGGCATCCCTGAGGAGTTTGTGTGGTCTCACTGGACTTGTAAATGACTCCCCCTTTCAGGGTTGAACACCCATCCTAACAGCCAAGTTTCCTGATATGAAGAAGGAGGAGTTCTCTATTGTGCTTCAGGATGCCCCATTATCAGGGATTCCAGCAAAGGTCTGGGGACAGGTGCCTGAATACCAAGGATGGGTAGAGATGAAATACTTGAGCCATGGCATTCCCAAATACTAGATGTGGGGCTCAAACTCTGGTGACTGACACTAGGTCTGGGCTCAGGCTCTGTCAGACACAGCACTAGTGGCCAGGGCAACCTATAAATCAGGGTCCCTCCGATATAGGGCCGAGCAGATTGATCCTCATGTGGGGTTTCTGGCCAGACTCACCAGGCACTTGTTTCTATCGGGAAGGCAGAATGCTGTGTTGTGTCTCCATAATTCGCTATCAAGAAGGCTTGGGGACCAGTCGGGTGAGGAAGGAATTGTAAACACAAGCTACAGTTCAATTCACTGCCAAGCGGAAGGCAGTTCCTGTGTCCAGCAGCTTTTTCGAGATATCCAGCACCTTAGTAAGGGAGGACGTCAGATATTTGCTCACACTGGAGTTTGTGTCTATGATGACTGACAAATGGAGGGGTGGCGTCAAGAAGCCATGTAGGGATTTTCACGTTGAGACTCATGAGCTGCTCCAAATAGCAAGGTTTCATTCTACTGGACAGGTGGAGTGTGGTTTATTTGCTTCAGGGTCCCCCATGTGGAAAGTTTGGGTAGCAGAGCTCTACCACATGGATGCCTGGAATGTTCAACTTCATTGACCATTGCAACTGAAGAACATGGCAGCTTTATTCTGGTGTCTCTGTAGCAAAGTACCAAGTCCTTGATTTGACATGGAATCTCTTGCAGATGGGCCACACAGCTGGTTTGTTACCAGGTAAATCTTAGAATGTGCTGGTGGCTTAGTAGTTGTGCAGGAATCTACTACTCTGGGATTTTGCACAGATTGTAGGGCACGGTTTCCTTCTGGGGACAGGAGATGTTCTGTTGTGTGGCCCAGCCACCACATGTTGTATCATAAGTTCGCATTCTAGAACAGGCCTCTGAGGACACATGTCTGAAAACCGAATCAATGGTTCCAATGACGTCCTAGGGGCATGTTAGGTTCATTATTCTGACTCAGGACCATTGACTTGGCTGTGTTCCTGGATGTAGGAGATCAGGGTATTTCAGACTGTGCATTTGTGTTCAGAGCGGCCGCCGAAATTGGGGTAGGCCCAGAGGCCTTGTAGGTTTCTCCTAATCTAGACAGTTTGGGCAACTGTGATGGAAACAGTTTCCTTGTGGATGGCAGGGACAGTCCTGCAGTGTGGATCCAGAGACCCCATCCTGGAGGGCATGTGTGCCATGGTTTTGGTAGATAAGTCTGCAAACACAAATTCGAATTAGGGTGAGTGGCGAAGTGATCACAGGCCCAATGCATATACCTTGAGAGCAGCTCATCTGGAACTGTAATTAGGGTGAATGGAAGGCAGTAGACAGGCTTTTCTCTCCGGATTGTGTGTCCAGGATGGCCTCGGAATGCAGGTGTTTTCTCATGGGTCCATGGGAGACATTGCCTCTCTATGGATCCTGGTGGCTCCTCATAATTTGGTGACATTTTTGGGGAAGGGATGAGTGCTGTTTTCCATCTGAAGGGTGCACCAAAACAAAAATTCCAGAGATGGTCTCTGGGTCTGGGCACCTCGAAAATCCCACCAAGTTTTATGATTTGAACCTACAGGCATACCAGGCCTGAAATGAGGGATCATTGTGGTGAATCTGAGAGGGATTTTTTGAAAGCATGCTCAGGGTGAGGGTCACAATGCCTGTTTGTGCCAAGGGTAGTCCTCAGGAGTGTGTGTGGTGTCATTGATGTTGTAACTGGCTCCCCCTTTGAGGGTAGAACACCCATCCCAAAAGCCAGGTTTATTGCCATGGGGAAAGAAGAGTTCTCTATTGTGCTTCAAGTTCCCTAATTGGCAGGGATCCCTGCCAAAGTCTGGGGACAGGTGCCTGAATATCAAGGATGGGTAGAGATGACATACTTGTGCCATGGCAATCCCAAATGCTAGATATGGGGCCTGCTCTCTAGTGGCTGAAACTCAGTCGAGCTCAGGCTCTGTCAGACACGGCACTAGTGGCCATGGCAGCCTATAAATCGGTGTTGACTCGAGGGCCGACCTGATTGATCCTCATGTGGGTTTTCAGGGCAGACTCACCAGGCATTTCTTCATTCGATGGGGAAGGCAGAATGCTGCATTGTGGCCCCAGATTTCCCTATCAAGAGGGCTTAGGGACCAGTCAGGTGAGGATGGAATTGTAAACACAAGCTATGGTTCAATTCAGTGCCAAGTGGAAGGCAGTTCCAATGTGCAGTGGTTTATTCAAGACATCCAGCACTGGGATAAGGGTGCATGTCAGATGTTTGCTTAGACTGGAGTTTGTGTCTATGATGACCGACCAATGGAGTGGTGGCATCAAGAGGCCATGGAGCAGTTTACACGCTGAGGCCTGTGAGTTGATCCAAACATAAGGTTTCCTTCTACTGGACAGGGGAGGTCTGGTTTGTTTACACCAGGTTCCCCCATGTGCAAAGTTTGGGTAGCATAGTACTCGCATGTGGATACTGGAAAGCACACCTACATTAACCATTGCTCCTAAGGAACATGGCAGGTTCTTTCTGGTTGCTCTAGGGCAAAGTACCAAGGCCTGGATTCTAATGAAGTTGGGTCACAATGCAGTTTTGTTACCACGGAAATCTTACTATGTGCTGGTGGCTAAGGGGCCATGTTTGATTAGTCTATCCTGATGGTTTGACACCGGTCGAAGAACACGGTTTCTTTCTGGGTATCGGAGATGTTCTGTTGTGGGGCTCACGGACCAAATGTTGTATCATAAGTTGGTATTCCAGAACAGGCCTCTGAGGACAGATGCCTAAAAACTTCATCTAGGGTTCCAATGAAGTCCAAGGGGAATTTCAGGTTGACTCATCAGACTCAGGACCATTGACTTCAGTGTCTGCCTATATGTAGGCAACCAGAATGTTT
The DNA here is from genome assembly GCF_964662115.1 of Mustela nivalis. Taxonomy (NCBI): domain Eukaryota; kingdom Metazoa; phylum Chordata; class Mammalia; order Carnivora; family Mustelidae; genus Mustela; species Mustela nivalis. The sequence continues at coordinate 36,485 of NW_028135300.1, read as the reverse complement.
CTGACTGTGCCTTTGTGTACAGAGTGGCCTCCAATATTGGGGTGGGCTCTGGGGCCTTGCAGGTTTCTCCTAATCTTGAAGGTTTAGGCAAATTTGTGGGCACGGTTTCCTTGGGGGTGGCAGGCACAGTCCTGTGGTGTGGCTCCAGAGACTCCATCGTGGAGGGCATGTAAGCCATGGTTTTGGGAGAGAAGTCTGCAATCACAAGCTCGGATTAGGTTGAGTTGCGAGGTGATCGTAGGCCCAATGCATAGACCTGGAGGGCAGATCGTCAGGAACTGTAAATCACGTACCTCGAAGGCACTAGCACTGGCTTTTGTATCTGGATTGTGTGTCCATGATAGCCTTGGAATGCAGGTGTGTTCTAATGTTTCCATGAGAGTATTTTCCTCTCTACGGATCCTGGAAGCTCCCAATAGTATGGTGGCTTTCTCGTTTGAATGGAAGAGTGCTGTTTTCAATCTTAGATGTTCCCCAAAAAGGGATCCCAGAGAAGGGCTGTGAGTCTGGGTGCTTGGAAAATCCCACCAGGATTAGGATTTGGGCCTAGGGGTGTACCAGGCCTACAATGTGAGACTTGGAGGTACAACTGAGAGCGTTTGTTTGAAAGCATGCTAGTCTGAGTGTCACAATGCCTGATGTGATTAGGGCAGCCCTTATGAGTGGGAGTTGTCTCCTTGGCCATGCAGCTGGCTACCACTTGAATGTAGGACACCCATCCCAACTACCAGGATTCCTGCCATGGAAAAGGAAGAATTCTCTATTGTGCCTCAGGTTCCCCCATTAGCAGGTATTCTAGCAAATGTCTGGGGACAGATGCCTGAATACCAAGGATGGGTAGAGATGAGGGACCTGAGACATGGCCAGTCTCACATGCCTGACTCTCTGAGTAGCTGACATGAATTGAGCACTCAGGCTCTGTCAGAAACAGAACTAGTGGTCAGGGCTGAGTATGAATCAAGGATCCCTCAAGGGCTGAGCAGATTGATCCTCATGCAGAGTTTCTGGGCAGAATCACCATGCCCTTCTTCTTTCTAAGGGGAAGGCAAAAAGCTGTGTTGTGGCCCCAGAATTCCCTATCAAGCGGGCTTGGGGACCAGTAGGGTGAGGATGGAATTGTAAACTCAAGCTAAGGTTCAATTCAGTGCCAAGCAAAAGGCAGTTCCATTGTGCAGTGTCTGATTCCAGATATCCAGCACCTGAGTAAAGGTGAAAGTCAGACATTTCCTCATGCTGGAGTTTATGTCTATGATGACCGATGAATGGAGGGGTGGTGTCAAGAGGCCATGGAGGATTTCACGTGCTGGGGCTTGTGAGATGCTTCAAACAGCAAAGTTTCCTTCTACCACACAGGGGGAGACTGGTTTATTTGCTCCAGGGTCCCCCATGTGGAAAGTTTGGGTAGCAGAGCACTCCCACGTGGATGCCTGAAAAGCACACCTCCATTAAAATTGCAGCTGAGAAACATGGCCAATTCGTTCTGGGGGCTCTTGGGCGAATTACCAAGGCCTGGAGTTGACATGAAGTCTCATGAAGATGGGTCATAATGCAGGTTTGTTACCATGGAGACCTTACAGTGTGCTGGTGGCTAACGGACCATGTAGGATTCATCTACCCTGAGGGTTTGACACTGGTCAAAGGGCACGGTTTCCTTCTTGGACCAGAGATGTTCTGATGTGGGGCTAACGGACCAAATGTATCATAATTTGGTATTGCAAAACAGGCCTCTGAGGATAGATGCCTGAAAATTTAATCTAGGGTTCCAATAAAATCCTAACGGAATGTCAGGTTCAATCCTCTGACTCAGTATCATTGACTTCAAAGTCTGCCTAGATGTAGGTGATCAGGGTGTTCCAGACTGTGCATTTGTGTACAGAGTGGCAACCAGTATTGGGGTGGGCTCAGGGGCCTTGCAGGTTTCTCCTAATCTGGAAAGATAGGGCAATTTGATGGGCACAGTTTCCTTGGCAATGGTGGGCACAGTCCTGTGGTGTGGCTCCAGAGACCCCATGCTGGAGGGCATGAGAGCCATGGTTTTGGAAGGGATGTCTGCAAACACAAATGCGGGTTAGGTTTAGTGGCGAAGTGATTGTAGGCCCAATGCATACTCCTGGAGGGAAGCTCCGTGTGAAATGTAAATCGCATGCCTCAAAGGAGGTAGCACAGGCTTTTTTATCTGGATTGTGTATCCACGATGGACTAAGAATGCAGGTGTGGTCTCAGGTGTCCATGGGTGATATTTCCTCTCAAGTATCCTGGCGGCTCCTTATAATGTGGTGGCTTTCTCAGAGAGGAAAGAGTTCTGTTTTCCATATTAAGGGTGTCCCATAACAGGGATTGCAGAGAAGTGCTCTGGCTCTGGGCACCTGGAAATACCCACCAAGGGTTATGATTTGGGCATAGGGGCTTACCAGGCCTCCAATGCAAGTCCTGGAGATACAACTGAGAGCATTTGTTTGAAAGCATGCTCAGGCTGAGGGTCACTATGCAAGCTTTTGCATAGGGTGGCCCTCAGGAATGGGGGTGGTCTCAATGGCCATTCAGTAGGCTAACACTCTGAGTGTTGGACACCCTTCCGAACTTACAGGAATCCTGCCATGGGGAATGAGGATTTCTCTATTGTGATTCAGGTTCCCTCATTGGTAGGGATTCCAGGAAAGGTCTGGGGACACATGCCTGAATACCAAGGATGGGTAAAGATGACGGCTCTGTTCCGTGGCCAGTCTAACATGCGGGATATGGGCCCTGCCTTCTAGGTGGCTGACACGAGGTCGGGGCTTAGGCTCTGTCAGACACAACACTAGGGGCCAGGGCTGTCTATAATTCAGGGTTCCCTCAAGGGACAAGTAGATTGATCATAATGTGGAGTTTCTGGGCAGACTCACCAGGCCCTTCTTCTTTCTATTGGGAAGGCAGAATGCTGTGTTGTGGCTGCAGAATTCCCTATCATGAGGGCTTGTGGACCAGTAGGGTGAGGATGGAATTGTAAACCCAAGCTATGAATAAATTCAGTGACAAGCGAATGGCATTTCCAGTGTGCAGCGGCTGATTCGAATATCCAGCACCTGAGTAAGCGCAGACGTCAGATGTTTGCTCAAGCTGGAGTTTGTGTCTATAATGACCGACAAATGGAGAGGAGTTGAAAAGAGGTCATAGAGGATTTCCCACACTTGAGCTTGTGAGATGCTCCAAACAGCCAGGTTTCCTTCTACAGGACAGGGCAGTCAGATTTGTTTGCTCGAGAGTCCCCCATGTGGAAAGTTTGGGTAGCAGAGCACTCCCACATGGATGCCTGGAAAGCACACTTCCACTGAACATTGCAGCTGAGGAACATGACAGGTTCTTTCTGAAGGCTCTGGGGTGAAGTACCAAGGCCTGTAGTTGACATGGAATCTCATGAAGATGGCTCACAATGCTGGCTTGTTACCAGTGAGATCTTAGAATCTGCTGGTGGCTACGGGCCAAGTAGGATTCATCTACCCTGAGGGTTTGACACAGTTCCAAGAGCACGGCTTCCATCTAAAGAAAGGAGATGTTCTGTTGTGGGGATCAGGGACCATATGTTGTATCTTAAGTTGGTACTCCAGAACAGGTCTCTGATTATAGATGCCTGAAAACCTAATCAGGGGTTACAATGAGGTCATAGGAGCATGTCAGGTTCAATCTTCTGACTGAGAAACACTGACTTGGGTATCTGCCTGGATTCAGGTGATCAGCGTATTTCAGACTGCACATTTGTGTCCAGAGGGGCCTCCAGTATTGGGGTGGGCTCAGGGGCCTTGCAGGTTTCTCCTTATCTCGAAGTTTTAGGCAAATGTGACGGACACATTTTCCTTGGGGATGGCAGGCACAGTCCTTTGGTGTGGCTCCAGAGACCCCATCCTGGAGGAAATATGAGCCATGGTTTCGGGATAGAAGTCTGTAAGCACAAACTCGGGTTAAGGTTAGCGGTGAGGTGATCGCAGGCCCAATGCATAGACCTGGAGGGCAGCTCGTCTGGAACTATAAATTAGTTGCCTTGAAGGTGGTAGCACAGGCTTGTGTATCTGGCTTTTGTGTCCAGGATGTCCTCGGAATACAGGTGTGGTCTCATGGATCCATGGGAGATTTTTCCTCTCAAGGATCCTAGCGGCTCCCTATACTATGGTGGCTTTCTTGGCGAAGGGGAGAGTGCTATTTTCCATCTTAGGGGTGTCCCAAAACAGGGATTCCAGAGACAGGCTGTGTTTCTGGGCCCCTGAAAAATCCCACCAGGTGTTATGATTTGTGCTTAGGGGCATATCAGGCCTGCAAATTTGGATTCTGGAATGCAACTGAGAGTGTTTGTTTGAAAGCATGCTCATGTTGGGGGTCACAATGCCTGCTTGTGTCCAGGGCGGCCCTCATGAGTGGGCGGGTTATCATTGGCCATTCAGCTGGCTACCACTCTGAGGTCTGGAAACCCATCCCAAGAGCCATCATTCCTGCCACGGGGAAGGAGGATTTCCCTATTGTGCTTCTGGTTCCCCCATTGGCAGGGATTTCAGCAAATGTCTGGGGACAGATGCCTGAATCAAGAATGGGTAGAGATGACAGCCCTGGGACATGGCTGGTCTCACATTCTGGAGTTGGAGCCCAGTCTCTGGGTCCTGACACGAGGTCAGAGACGAGGTTCTGTCAGACTCAGCGCTAGTGGCCAGGTAAACCTATAAATGGGGTTCACTCGAGGGTCGAGTAGATTTATCCTCATGTAGGGTTTCTGGGCAGTCTCTCCAGGCTGTTTTTTCTTGCTATGGGGAAGGCAGAATGCTGTGTTGTGGCGTCAGAATTCCCTATCAAGAGAGCTTACTGAACACCAGGGTGAGGATGGAATTGCAAACCCAAGCTACTTTTTTTTTTCAAGATTTTATTTATTTGTCAGAGAGCGAGCGAGAGCAAGCACAGGCAGACAGAGTGGAAGGCAGAGTCAGACGGAGAAGCAGGCTCCCTGCGGAGCAAGGAGCCTGATGTGGGACTCGATCCCAGGACGCTGGGATCATGACCTGAGCCGAAGGCAGCTGTTTAACCAACTGAGCCACCCAGGCGTCCCGCCAAGCTACTTTTAAATTCAGTGCCAAGCATAAGGCAATTCCAGTGTGTAGCAGCTGATTCAAATATCCAGCACTTGAGTAAGTGCAGATGTCAGTTGATTGCTCACGCTGGAGTTAGTGTCTATGATGACCAACAAATGGATGGGTGGCCTCAAGAGGCCATGGAGGATTACCCACCCTCAGGCTTGAGATACTCCATACAGAAAAGATTCCTTTTACCATACAGGGGAGTCTGGTTTGTTTCCTCCAGGGTTCCCCATGTGGAAAGTTGGTATCAGAACACTCCCGCTGGATGCCTGGAAAGTACACCTACATTGACCATGGCAGCAGAGGAACATGGCAGTTTCATTCTGGTGGCTCTGGGCCGAAGTACCAAGGGCTGGAGTTGTCATGGAGTCTCATGAAGATGGGTCACAATGCTGGCTTGTTACCAGTGAGATCTTAGAATCTGCTGGTGGCTACGGGCCAAGTAGGATTCATCTACCCTGAGGGTTTGACACAGTTCCAAGAGCACGGCTTCCATCTAAAGAAAGGAGATGTTCTGTTGTGGGGATCAGGGACCATATGTTGTATCTTAAGTTGGTACTCCAGAACAGGTCTCTGATTATAGATGCCTGAAAACCTAATCAGGGGTTACAATGAGGTCATAGGAGCATGTCAGGTTCAATCTTCTGACTGAGAAACACTGACTTGGGTATCTGCCTGGATTCAGGTGATCAGCGTATTTCAGACTGCACATTTGTGTCCAGAGGGGCCTCCAGTATTGGGGTGGGCTCAGGGGCCTTGCAGGTTTCTCCTAATCTAGAGTGTTTGTTTAATATTGACAATCACAGTTTCCTTTGGGAAGACAGGTACAATCCCGTGGTGTGGCTCCAGTTATCACAAACTGGAGGGCATGTGAGCCATGGTTTTGGGAGGGAAGTCTGAAAACACAAACTTGGGTTAGGGTTAGTGGCAAGGTTATCACAGGCCCAATGCATAGACATGGATGGCAGCTCTTCAGGAACTGTTAATCGGGTGACTCAAAGGCAGAATCACAGGCTTTTTTCTCTGTATTGTGTGCAGGATGGCCTCAGAATGCAGTTGTGGCCTCATGGGTCCATGGGAGATTTTTCCTCTCTAAGGATCCTGGTGGCTCCCAATAGTTGGTGGCTTTTTCGGGGAAGGGAAGAGTGCTTTTTTTCATGTTAGGGGTGCCCCAAAATATGGATTCCAGAGACCGACTCTGGGTTTGGTCCCCTGGAAAATCCCACCAAGTGTTAGGATTTGGGCCTAGTGGCTTACCAGGCCTGCATGCAGGATCCTGGAGGTGCAACTGAGAGGGCTTGTTTGAAATCATTCTCAGGCTGAGGGTCACAATACTTGCTTATGCCCAGGTGGCCCTCATGAGTGGGCGTGGTCACATTGGCCATGCAGCTGGCTCCCACTTTGAGGGTTGGAAAACCATCCCAACAGCCAGAATCCTGCCATGGGGAAAGAGGAGTTCTCTATAGTGCTTCAGGTTCCCCCATTAGCGGGGATTCCAGCAAAGGTCTGGGGACAGAGGCCTGAATACCAAGGATGGGTAAAGATGATGGATATGGGCCATGGCCAGTATCAAATCGTGGATATGGGCCCCGATCACTGGGTGGCTGACACTAGGTCTTGGCTCAGGCTCTGTGAGACACAGCACTAGTGCCCAGGGCAGCCTATAAATTGGGGTTCCCTCAAGTGCCGAGCAGATTGATCCTCATGTATGGTTTCTGGGCAGACTCACCAGGCCCTTCTTGTTTGTAAGGGGAAGGCAGAATGCTGCTTTGTGGCTCTAGAATTCACTATCAAGAGGGCTTGTGGACCAGGAGGCTGAGGATGGAATTGTAAACCTAAGCTATGGTTACATTCTGTATCAAGCAAAAGGAATTTCCAGTGTGCAATGTTTGAATCCAATATTCAGCACTTGAGTGAGGGTGGATGTCAGATATTTGCTCATGCTGGAGTTTGTGTCTATGATGACACAAAAATGGAGGGTTGGCGTCAAGAGGTTATGGAGGATTTCCCAATCGGGTGTTTTTGAGATGCTCCAAACAGCAAGGTTTCCTTCTACCAGACAGGGGCAGTCTGATTTGTTTCCTCCATGGTTCCCCATGTCGAAAGATCGGATAACATAGATCTCCCACATGGGTGACTGGAAAGCACACCTTCATTGACCATGACAGCGAAGGAACATGGCATCTGGTGGCTTTGAGGCGAAGAAATAAAGACTGGATTGGACATGGAACCTCATGAAGATGGGTCAAAATGTTGGTTTGTTACCAGGGAGATCTTAGAATGTGCTGGTGGTTAATGGGCCATGCAGGATTCATCTAGCCTGAGGATTTGACACAGGCCCAAGAGCCCGGATTGCTTCTGGGGGAAGGAGATATTCTGTTGTGGGGCTCAGTGGCCATATGTTGTATCATAAATTGGTAATCCAGAACAGGTCTCTGAGGACAGAAGCCTGAAAACCTAATAAAGGGTTTGAATGAGGCCCTAGGGGAATGTCATTCAATCTTCTGACTCAGGATCATTGACTCTGGTGTCTGACTGGATGCAGGTGATGAGGGTGTTTCAGACTGTGCATTTGTGTCCAGAGTGGCATCCAATAATAGGGTTGGCTCAGGTACCTTGCAGGTTTCTCCTTATATGGGGTTTTTGGACAACTGTGATGGGCAGTTTCCTTGGGGATTGCAGGAACTGTCCTGTGGTGTGACTCCAGAGACCCCATCCTGGAGGACATGTGTGCCATGATTTTGAGAGAGAAGTCTGCAAACACAAACTTAGGTTAGGGTTAGTGGCAAGGTGATCATAGTCCCAATCCATAGACCAGGAGGGCAGCAAGACTGGAACTGTAAATCACGTAACTCAAAGGTGGTAGCACAGGTAATTGTATCTGGATTTAATTTCCAGAATGGCCTTTATTGCAGGTGTTGTCTCAAGGGTCCATGGGAGATTTCTCCTCTCAAGGATCCTGGCGGTTCTCAATAGTTTGTTGGATTTCTCTGGGAAGGGATGAGTACTGTTTTCCAGCTTAGGCGTGCCCCAAAACAGGCATTCCAGAGATGAGCTCTGGGTCTAAGTGCTTGGAAAATCCCACCAAGGGTTAATATTTAGGCCTAGGGCCATACCAGGCCTGCAATGCGGGATCCTGGAGGTGCAACTGAGAGCGTTTGTTTGAAAGTATGGTCAAGCTGAGGGTCCCAATGCCTGCTTGTGCCCCGGAGGCCATCAGGATTGGGCGATGTCTACTCAGCCATGAAGCCAGTTCCCATTCCTAGGGTTGGACACCCATCCAAAAGCCAGGATTCCTGCCATGGCGAAGGATGAATTCTCTATTGTGCTTCAGGTCCCCCCATTGGTAGGGATTCCAGCTAAGATCTAGGGGACAGATGCCTGAATACCAAGGATGGGTAGTAATGACAGCCCTGGGCCATGGCCGGTCTCACATGGTTAATGTGGGCCCCACCCTCTGGGTTGCTGACACGAGGTAGGGGCTCAGGCTCTGTCAGACACAGCACTAGTGGCTAGGGCAAACTATAAATAAGGGTTCCCTCCTGGGCTGAGTATATTGATCTTCATGTGCAGTTTATGGGCAGACTCACCAGGTCCTTCTATCTATGAAGAAGGCAGAATGTTGCGTTGTGGCTCCAGAATTCCCTATCAAGAGATATGGCAGACCAGTAGGGTGAGGATGAAATTGTAGTCTGAAGCTAAGCTTAAATTCATTGCAAAGCGAAAGGCAGTTCCAGTGTGCAGCAGCTGATTCCAATATCAGCGCCTGAATATGGGCGGATGTCAGATGTTTGCTCAGGCTGGAGTTTGTGTCTATGATGACCAACAAATGGAGAGGTGGCGTCAAGAGGCCATGGAGGATTTCCCACCCTGGGGCTCAGGGGCCATAATTTGTATCATAAGTTGGTATTCCAGAAGAGGCCTCTGAGGACAAGTGCCTGAAAAGTTAATCCCTCTTCCAATGAGGTCCTAGGGCCATGTCAGGTTCAATTATCTGACTCAGGACCATTGATTTGGGTGTCTGCCTGGATGGAGGTGATCAGGGTGTTTCAGACTGTGCATTTGCATCCAGAGCAGCCTCCAATATTGGGATGTGCTCAGGAGCCTTCCAGGTTTCTCCTAATCAGGAGGGTTTGGGCAACTGTGATGGGCCCAGTTTCCTTGGGGATGGCAAGCACAGTCTTGTGGTGTGACTCTAGGGGCCCCATCCTGGAGGACATGTGAGCAATGGTTTTTAGAGAGAGATCTGCAAACACAAACTCGGGATAAGGTTAATGGAGAGGTGTTCACAGCCCCAATTCAAAGATCTGGAGGGCAGCACGTCAGGAACTGTAAATCAGGTGACTCAAAGCCAGTAGCACAGTCTCTTGTATCTGGATAGCATATCCACGCTGGCCTCGGAATACAGGTGTGGACTCATGGGACCATGGGAGATTCTTCTTCTCAAGGATCCTGGGGGATCCCATTAGTTTGGTGGCTTTCTCAGGGAAGTGAAGAGTGCTGTTTTCCATCTTAGGGGTGCCTCAAAACAGGGATTCCAGTGACGGGCTCTGGGTATGTGCACATGGAACATCCCACGATGTGTTAGGATTTGGGCTTAAGGGCATATCAGGCCTGCAATGCAGGATCCTGGAGGTGCAACTAAGAGCATTTTTTTGAAGGCTTGATCAAGCTGAGGGTTACAATGGCAACTTGTGCCCAGGGCAGCCCTCATGAGTGGGCATTGTCTCCTTGGCCATGCAGCTGGCTCCCACTTTGAGGTTTGGACACCCATATCAACAGCCAGGATTCCTACCATGGGGAAGGAGGAGTTCTCTATTGTGCTTTAGGTTACCCCATTGGTAGGGATTACATAAAAGGTCTGGGGACAGGTGCCTGAATACCAAGGATGGGTAGAGATGATGGACTTGGGCCCTGGCCAATCTCACATGCTGGATATGGGCTCATATCTCTGGGTGCCTGAAACTAGGTCTTGGCTCAGGCTCTGTCAGACACAGTACTAGTACTAGTACTAGTACTAGTGCCCAGGACAGCCTATAAATCAAGGTTCCATCGAGTGCCAAGTAGATTGAACCTCATGTGGAGTTTCTGGGAAGATTCACCAGGCCCTATTTCTTTCTAGTGGGAATGCAGAATGTTGCCTTGTGGCTCCAAATTCCCTCTCTAGAGGGCTTGCAGACCAGGAGGCTGAGGATGGAATTCTAAACCCAAGCTATTGTTAAATTCAGTGTCAAGTGAAACGCAGTTCCAGTGTGCAGTGGTGGAAAAGAAAATGCAGAATCTAAATAACGGCAGATTTCAGATGTTTTCTCATGCTGGAGTTTTTGTCTATGATGACTGACAAATGGAGGGGTTGTGTCAAGGGCCATGGAGGATTTCTCCTGCTGGTGCTTCTGAGATGCTCCAAACAGAGGGTTCCCTTCTACTGCTCAGTGGCAGTCTGGTTTGTTTGCTCCAGGGTCCCACATGTGGAAAGAATAAGTAAAAGAGCACTCCCACATGGATGTCTGGAAAGCACACCTCCACTGACCATATCAGGTGAGGAACATGGCAGGTTCATTCTGGTGGCTCTGGGGCGAATTACCAAGGACTTGAAGTGACATGGAATCTCATGAAGATGGATCACAATGCTGTTTGTTTGTTACCAGAGAGATCTTAGAATGTGCTGGGGGCTAAGGGGCTGTGCATAATTCATATACCCCGACCCTTGACACAAGTTGAAGAGCACGAATTCCATCTGGGGACAGGAGATATTCTATTGTGGTGTTCAGGGACCAATCTTCTGACTCAGGACCATTGACTTGGGTGTCTTCCTGGATGGAGGTGATCAGGGTGTTGCACACTGTGCATTTGTGTCCAGAGTGGCCTCCAATATTGGACTGGGCTTAGGGGACTTGCAGGTCTCTCCTAATCTGGAGGGTTTGGGCAACTGTGATGGACACAGTTTCATTGGGGATAGCAGGATCTTTCCTGTGGTGTGGCTACAGAGACCCATCATAGAGGGCATGTGAGCCATGGTTTTGGGAAAGAAGTCTGCAAACACAAACTTGGGGTAGGGTTAATGGCGAGGTGATCACAGGCCCAATGCGTAGGTCTGTAGGGCAGCTCGTCTGGAACTGTAAACCAGGTGATTCGAAGGTGGTAGCACAGTCCCTTGTATCTGGATTGTGTGTCCCGGATGGCCTCGGAATGAAGGTGTGGTCTTATGGAGCCCTGGGAGATTTTTCTTCTCTACGCATCCTGGCAGCTCCTAATAGTTTTCTCAGGGGAGGGAAGAGTGCTGTTTTCCATCATAGGGGTGCTTCAAAACAGAGATTCCAGAGACGGGCTCTGGTTATGTTGGCATGGAAAATCCCACGAAGTGTTAGGATTTGGTCCTAAGGGCATACCAGGCCTGCGATGCGGGACCCTGCAGAAACAACTGAGAGCATTTGTTTGAATGCATGCTAAGGTTGAGGGACACAATGCCTGCTTTGGCCCAGGCGGCCCTTATGATTGGGCGTTGTCTCATTGGCCATGCACCTGGTTCTAATTCTGAGGGTTGGGCACCCATAGCATCAGCCAGGCTTCCTGCCATGGGGAAGGAGGAGTTCTCAATTGTGCTTCAGGTTCCCCCACTGGTAGGGATTCCAGCAAAGATCTGGGATAGTTGCCAGAATACCAAGGATGGGTAGAGATGACTGGGCCATGGCCAGTCCCACATGCTGGATAAGGGCCCCACACTCTGGGTGGCTGACACGAGGTTGGGGCTCAGGCTCTCTCAGACACAGCGCTAGTGGCCAGCGCAAAGTATAAATCGGGGTTCCCTCGAGGGCCAAGTAGATTGATCTTCATGGGGAGTTTCTGGGCAGACTCACCAGGCCCTTCTTCTTTCTATGGGGAAGGCAGAATGTTGCGTTTTGTCTCCCTAATTCCCTCTCAAGAGGACTTGCAGTCCAGTAGGGTGAGGATGGAATTGTAAACCCAAACTATGCAAGAATACAGGGTCAAGTGAAAGGTATTTCCAGTGTGCGTGACTGATTCGAATATCCAGCACCTGAGTAAGAGCAGATGTCAGATGTTTGCTCATGCTGGAATTTGTGTCTATGATGACTAACAAATGGAGGGTTGGCATCAAGAGAATGTGGAGGACTTCCCAGGCTGGGGCTTGTGAGATGCTCCAAACAACCAAGGTTTCCTTCAACCTGACAGGAGTAGTCTTATTTGTTTGCTCTAGGGTTCCCTATGTGGAATTTTTGTGTAGCAGAGAACTACCTCTTGGATGCCTAGAAAGCACACGTCCATTGACCTTTGTACCTGAGGAACATGGCAGATTCGTTTCATGGCTCTTGGGCAAAGTACCAACACCTTGAGTTGGCATCAAGTCTCAGGAAGTTGGGTCACAATGCTGGTTTGTTACCAGGGAGATCATAGAAGGTGCTGGGGCTAATGGGTCATGCAGGATCCATCTACCCTGAAAGTTGGACATAGATCCAAGAGCACATTTTCCTTCTGGAGACAGGAGATGTTCTGTTGTGGGAATCAGGGACCACATGTTGTATCATAACTTGGTATTGCAGAACAGGACTCTGAGAACAGATGTCTGAAGACCCAATCTAGGGTTCCAGTGAAGTCCTAGGGGCATGTCAGGTTCAATCATCTGACTCAGAACCATTGACTTGGCTTTCTGCCTCGATGGAGGTGCTCAGGGTGTTTCAGACTGCACGTTTGCATCCAGAGCAACCTCCAATATTGGGGTGGGTTCAGGGGCCTGGCAGGTTTCTCCTAATCTGGAGGGTTTGGACAACCTGATGGGCACAGTTTTCTTGGGGAAGGCAGGAACTTTCCTGTGATGTGGCTTGAGGGACCACATCTTGGTGGGCATGTAAGCCATGGTTTTGGGAGAGAAGTCGGCAAACACAAACTGGGGTTAGGGTTAGTGTCGAGATGATCACAGGCCCAATGCATAGACATGGAGGGCAGCTCGTCAGGAAATGTAAATAGGATGACTCGAAGGCGGTAGCAAAGACTTTTCTCTCTGGATTGTGTGGACAGAATGGCCTCGGAATGCAGGTTTGTTTTCATGGGTCCATGGGAGATTTTTTCTCTCTAAGGATCCTGGCGGCTCCCAATAGTTTGGTGCCTTTCTCAGGGAAGGGAAGAGTGCTGTTTTCCATCTTAAGGGTGCCCCAAACAGGGATTCTGAGACGGACTCTGGGTCTGGGCACCTGGAAAATCCCACCAAGGGTTAGGATTTGGGCCTAGGGGCATACCAGGCCTGCAATGCTGGTACTGGAGGAGCAACTGAGAGTGTTTGTTTGAAAACATGCTCAGGCTGAGGATCACCATGCCTGCCTGTGCCCATGTCGGCCCTCAGGAGTGGGCATGGTCTCCTTGGCCATGCAGCTGGCTCCCACGCTGAGGGTTGGACAACCAATATTCCTGCCATGGGGAAGGAGGTGTTCTCTATTGTGTTTCAGGTTCGCCATTGGCAGGAATTCCAGCAAAGTTTGGGGGACAGATGACTGGATACCAAGGATGGGTACAGATGATGGCCCAGGGCCATGGCCGATCTCTCATGCTAAATATGGGCCCTCAACTCTGGGTGGCTGACACGAGGTCGTCGGGGCTTAGACTCTGTCAGACACAGCACTAGTGGTCAGGGAAATCTATTAATCAGGGTTGCCTCGTGGTCTGAGTAGATTGATCCTCATGTGAGGTTTCTGGGCAGACTCAACAGGTCCTTCTTCTTTCTATGTGGAAGGCAGAATACTGCGTTGTGGCTCCAGAATTCCCTATCAAGAGATATTGTGGACCAGTGTGGTGAGGATAGAATAGTAATACAAAGCTATGGTTACGTTCAGTGAAAAGCAAAAGGCAGTTCCAGTGTGCAGCTGCCGTTTTGAATATCCAGCACCTGAGTAAGGGTGGATGTCAGATGTTTGCTCACACTGGAGTTTGTGTCTGTGATTACCCACAAATGGAAGGGTGGCGTCAAGAGGCCATGGAGGATTTCCCATGCTGGGGCTTGTGAGATGCACCAAATAGCAAAGTTTCTTTCTACCGGACAGGAGAAGTCTGGTTTGTTTTCTCTGGTTTCTCCATGTGGAAAGTTTTGTAGCAGAGAACCCCACAGGGATGCCTGGAAATCACCCCTCTATTGACCATTGCACCTGAGGAACATGGCAGGTGCATTCTGGTGGCTCTGGGGCAATATATCGAGACCTTGAGTTGACATGGAGTCTCATGAAGATGGGGCACAATGATGGTTTGTTACCAGGAATATCATAGAATGTGCTGGTTGCTAAGGGGCCATTCAGGATCCAAATACCCTAAGGGTATGACACAATTCCAGGAGCATGGCTTCCTTTTTGGGGAGGACATATTCTGTTCTGTGGCTCAGGGACTATATATTTTATCATAAGTTGATATTCCAGAGCAGGCCTCTGATGACAGATACCTGTAAACCTAATCTAGTGTGCCAATGAAGTCCTCGGGGCATGTCAGGTTCAATCTTCTGACTCAGGAGCATTGACTTGGGTGTCTGCCTGTATGGAGGTGATCAGGGTGTCTCAGACTGTGCATTTGTGCCCAGAGCGGCCTCCATTATTTGGCTGCGCTCAGGGGCCTTGCAGGTTTCTCCTAATCTAAAGGTATCGGGCAAAAGTGATGGGCACAGTTTCCTTGAGGATCTCATGCACAGTCTTGTGGTGTGGCTTCAGATGCCAGAACCTGGAGGTCATGTGAGCCATGGTTTTAGGAAGGAAGTCTGCAAACACAAACTCAGTTTAGGTTAATGGCAAGGTGATTGCAGGCCCAATGCATAGACCTGGAAGGCAGCTCGTCAGGAACTGTAAATCCGATGACTCAAAGGTGATAGCACATGATATGTATCTGGATTGTATGTCCAGGATGGCCTCGGAATGCAGGTGTGTTCTCATGGGTCTATGGCAGATTTTTCCACTCAAGGATCCTGGTGGCTACCAAGAGTTTGGTGACTATCTCGGGGAAGGGAAGAGTGCTGTTTTCCATCTTAAGGGTCCCCCAAAATAGGGATTCCAGAGATGGGCTCTGTGTCTGGGCCCCTGTAAAATCCCACCAGGGTTAGGATTTGGGCCTAGGTGTGTACTAGGCCTGCAATTCGGGGTCCCAGAGATGCAATTGAGAGCGTTTGGTTGAAAGCATGCTCAGGCTGAGGTCACAATGCCTGCTTGTGCCCGGGTAAGCCATCATGAGTGCACATGGTCTCCTTGGCCATGGAGCTGCCTTCCACTTTGAGGGTTGAGCAACTATCCCAACTGTCAGAATACCTTCCATGGGGAAGGAGGAGTTCTATATTGTGCTACAGGTTTCCCCAATGGCAAGGATTTCAGCAAAGGTGTGGGTACAGATGCCTGAATACCAAGAATAGAAGAGAAGACAGACTTGGGCCATAGCTGGTCTCACATGCTGTATATGGGCCCTGATCTCTCAGTGGCTGACACTAGGTCCTGGCTCCGGCTATGTCAGACACAGCACTAGTGCCCAGGGCAGCCTATGAATCAGGGTTCCGTCTAGCACCGAGAAGATTGACCATCATATGGAGTTTCTGGGCAGACTCTCCAGGCCCTTTTTCTTTCTATGGGGAAGGCAGAATATTGTGTTGTAGCTCCAGAATTCCCTCACAATAGGGCTTGTGGACCAGTAGGCTGAGGATGGAATTGTAAACCCAAGCTATGGCTTAATTCAGTCAAACTAAAGGCAGTTCCAGTGTGCAGCGATCGAATTGAAATCCAGCAACTGAGTAAGGGCGGATGTCAGATGTTTGCTCATGCTGGAGTTTGTGTCTATGATGACTGACAAATGGAGTGGTGGCTTCAAGAGGAAATGGAGGATTTCCCACGCTGGGGCTTGTGAGATGCTCCAAACAGAAGGTTTCCTTCTACCGGACAGGGGCATTCTGTTTTTTTTGTCTCAAGGGTCCCCGCCAATTGCAAAGTTTGTGTAGCAGAGCACCCCCGTATGGTTGCCTGGAAACCACACCTCCACTAACCATTGCAGCTTAGGAACATGGCAAGTTCATTCTGGTGGCTCTGGGGCGAAGTACTAAGGGCTTATTTCTACATGGAATGTCATGAATATGGGTAACAATGCTGTTTTGTTACCTGGGAATTCTTAGCCTGTCATCTGTACACATCCTTGGTATTAAGGCAACTTTCCACAGACCTTTCCTGTAACCCTGCCAATGGGGGAACCTGCAGCACAATAGAGAACTCCTCTTTCCATTGCAGGAAGCCTGGCTGTTGCAATGGGTGTCCAACCCTCAAAGTGGGATCCAGCTATATGGCCAATGAGACTACGCCCTCTCATGAGGGCCCCCCTGGGCACAAAGAGGCATGATGACCCTCAGCCTGAGCATGCTTTCAAACAAGCCCTCTCTGTTACACCATTAGGATCCTGCATTGCAGGCCTGGAATGCCCCTAGGCCCAAATCCTAACACTTGGTGGGATATCCGGGCACCCAGACCCAGAGCCCGTCTCTGGAATCCCTGTTTTGGCATAAGCCTAAGTTGGAAAACAGCATTCTTCCCTGTTTTGGAGCACCCCTAAGATGGAAAAGAGCACTCTTTTCTTCTCTGAAAAACCACCAATCTATGGGGATCCACCAGGATCCTTAGAGAGGAAAAGTCTCCCATTGAACCATGAGACCACGTCTACATTCAGAGCCCATCCTGGACACACAATCCAGATAGAAAAGCCTGTGCTACCAGCTTTCAGTCACCCTAATTACAGTTCCTGACGTGATGCCTTCTAGGTCTATGCATTGGAACTGCGATCACCTTGCCACTATCCCTGACCCAAATTTGTGTTTGCAGACTTCCCTCCCAAAACCATGGCTCTCATATCCTCAAGGAGGTGGTCTCTGAAGCCTTACCACAGGACTGGGCCTGCCATCCCCAAGGAAACTGTGCCCATCACAGTTCCCCAAAGCCTCCAAGTTAGGAGAAACCTGCAAGGCCCCTGAGCCCACCCCAATATTGGAAGTGGCTCTGGATGCAAATGCACAGTCTGAAACACCCTGATCACCTACATCCAGTCAGACAACCATATCAATGGTCCTTAGTAAGAAAATTGAACCTGATGGGCACCAAGGACATCATTGGATCTCTAGATTAGGTTGCCAGCATCAATCCTCAGAGGCCTGTTCTTGAATACCAAGTCAGGATACAACATATGTACCCTGAGCCACAAAACAGAACATCTCCTCTCCCAAGATGGAAACTGTGCACATCGACCTGTGCCAAACCCTCAGCGTGGCCCATAGCCACCAATACATTCTAAGAACTCCCTTGTAACAAACCAGTTTTGGGACACATCTGTAAGAGATTCCAAGTCAACTCAAGGCCTTGGTACTTGGCACCAGAACCACCAAAACGAACCTGTCATGTTCCTCAGCTGCAATGGTCATTGGACGTGTGCTTTCCAGTCATCCATGCGGGAGGGCTCTGCTACGCAAACTTCCACTTGAGGGACCCTGGAGGAAAAAAAAACAGACTCCTCCTGTCCATTAGAAGGAAACCTTGTTGTTTGGAGCATCTCACAATCTTAAGCGTGGGTAATCCTCCATTGCCTCCTGAAGCCACCCCTCCATTAGTCGTCATCCTAGACACAAACTCAAGTGTGAGCAAATATCTGACATCTGCCCTTACTCAGGTGCTGGATATCTCGTATAAGCTGCTGCACATTGAAACTGACTTCCGCTTGGCACTCAATTTAAGCATAGCTGGTGTTTACAATTGCATTCTCACCCTATTTGTCCCCAAACCCTCTTGATAGGGAATTCTGGATCCATAAGGCAGCATTCTGCCTGCCCCACAGAAAGAAGTGCTTCGTGAGTCTGGCCAGAAACCCTACATGAGGATCAATTTACTCGGCCCTGGAGAGAACCCCAATATATAGACTTCTCTGGCCACTAGTGCTGTGTCTGACACAGCCTGAGCCCAGACCTCGTGTCAGCCACCCAGAGAGCGGGGCCCATATCCAGCATGTGAGAACGGCCATGGCCCAAATCTGTCATCTCTATGCATCCTTGGTATTCAGGCATCTGTCCCCAGACCTTTGCTGTAATCCCTGCCTATGGGGGAACATGAAGCACAATAGATATTTCCTCCTTCCCCATGGCTGGAAACCTGGCCATTGGAATGTGTGTCCATCCCTCAGTGTGGGAGCCAGAAAATGGACAATGGGACCACGCCCACTCCTGAGGGCCACCCTGGGCACAAACAGGCATTGTAATGCTCAGCCTGAGCATGTTTCCAAACAAGCCCTCTCAGTTGCACCACCAAGATCCTGCATTGCAGGCCTGGTCTGCCCATAAGCCCAAATCCCAACCCTTGGTGGGATTTTCCAGGCGCCTAGACCCAGAGCCCATCTCTGGAATCTCTGTTTTGGGGCACACCTAAGATCGAAAATAGCAGTCTTCCCATACCAAAAAGTCATCAAAATATTGGGAGCCGCCTGTATCCTTAGAGGAAAAATCTCCCATGGACCCATGAGGCCTCAGCTACATTCTGACGTCACCCTAGACACACAATCCAGATATAAAAGCCTGTGCTTCTGCCTTCGGGTCATTCCAGTTACTGTTCCTGACGAGTAGCGTTCCAGGTCTACACATTGCCCTGCGATAACCTAGCCACTAAACCTAACCCAAGTTTGTGTTTGCAGACTTCCCTCCCAGAACCATGGCTCACATGCCCTCCAGGGTGGAGTCTCTGGAGCCACACCACAGGACTGTGCTTGCCATCCCCATGGAAATTGTGCATGTCAGTTAACCAAACCCTCCAGAGTTGGTTGAAACATTCAAGGCCCCTGTGGCCACCCCAATATTGGAGGTTACTCTGGACATAAGTGCACAGTCTGAAACTCCCTGATCACCTACATTCTGGCAGACACCCAAGTCAACTGTCCTAAGTCTGAAGATTGAACCTCTCATGCCCCTGGGACTCATTGGAACCCTAGATTAGGTTGTCGGGCATCTGTCTTCAGAGGCCTGTTCTTGAATAGGAACTTATGTTACGGCATGTGGTCCCTGAGCCACAAAACACTACATCTCCTGTCCCCAGAAGGTAACCGTGCTCTTCGACCTGTGTTAAACCCTCAGGGTAGGAGAATCCTGCAGGCACCTTAGCCACCAACACATTCTAAGATCTACCTGGTTAAAAAAAAACAGCATTGTAACCCATCTTCAAGAGATTCCATGTCAACTCAAGACCTTGGTGCTTCGCCCCAGAAGCACCGTAAAGAACCTGCATGTTCCTCAGCTGCATTGGTCAATGGAGGTGTGCTTTCCAGGCATCCATGTGTAAAGGCTCTGCTACCCATACTTTTCACATGGGGGGCCCTGCAGAAAACATACCAGACTCTAACTGTCCAGTAGAAAAAACAACCTTGCTGTTTGGAGCATCTCACATGCATCAGCCTCTTGATGCCACTCCTCCATTCGGTCATCAGAGACACAAACTCCAGTGTGCGTAAACATCTGAAATCCACCTTTACTCAGGTGCTGGATATTTCATTTGTTGGCCACGATAGATACAAACTCTATCATGAGCAGACATCTGACCCTCGCCTGTACTCAGATGCTGGAGATCTCGAAAAAAACCACTGCACATTGGAACGGCCATGTTCTCGGCACTGAGATTAAGCATAGATTGTGTTTTCTGCCTTCTGTTCTCACACTCCTCGCCTTCAAGTCCCCCATATTGGGAATTTGGGAGCCACAATGCAGCCTTCTGCCTGCCCACCAGAAAAAAGAGGTGCCCTATGGGTCTGCGTGAAACTCCATATAAGGTTCCACCAGCACAGCCCTCTATAGCACCACAATATCATAGGCCACCTTGTGAACTAATGCTTTGTCTGACACAGCTCGAGCCCCGACCTCCTGGTAGCCACCTAGATAGCGGGACCCATATCTGGCAGGTGTGACCTGCCTTGACCTGAGTCCTTCATCTCAAACCAACCTGGTTATTCACGTACCAGTCCCAGAACATAGCTCAAATTACTGTGCATGGGGGAATCTGAAGCACAAAAGAGTACTTTTCCTTCCTCATAGAAGGAAAATTAAATGTTGATATGGTGGTCCAACCCTCATATTGGGATCCAGGTGCATGGAACAAGAGCCAATGCCCACTCAGGATGGGCATCTGGGCACAAACAGGCATTGTGACCCTTACCCTGAAACCCATTTCCAACAAGTCTCCATGGGATCTGAACCAAAGCCCCACAGAGCCAGGCAGTCAAGCCTCTAGGCCCAAATACTAAGCCTTTGTAGGGTTATCCAGGCACAGGGACCTATAACCCATCTCTGGAATCCCTGTGTTGACGGGAACCGTGAAACAGTAAACCACGCTCTCTCCTTCTCAGTGAGACACCAAACTCTTGGGTGCTGGGCAGAATCCCCAGAGAGGTAGAATATTCCATGGACACATGAGGACACCCCACCATTCCAAGGCCATCCTAGACACAATCCAGACAGAAAAGCCTTTGCTCCTGCCTCCCAGCCACACGAATTTCAAATCCTGAGGAGCTGCCCTCAGCGTCTGCAGATCGGGGCTGCCATCACCTCCCTCCTAATTGATACACAATTTTGTGTCTGAAGACTTTGGTCCCAGAGCCCTTAACCACATTCCCTGCAGGATGGGGCTGACAGAACCACACTACATCACTGGGCCTGATCTCTGGATGAAATTCTGCCGTCTCAGTTGCACAAACCCTCCAGATTAGGAAAAGCCTGCAAGGCCCCTGAGCCCACCCCAATTTCATAGGCCACTCTGGAAAAAATGCACAGTCTGACACAGCCTGAGCATCTACCTCCAGGAAGACTCACAGGTCAAAGTCCCTAAGTCCGAAGGTTGAGGATGACATGCCTCTACAACCTCATAAGAACCCTAGCCTAGATATTCAGGCCTCTGTGCCCAGAGGCCTGGTCTTGAAATCCAACATATGATCCGACATGTGGTCCCTGAGCCATACAAGAGAACCCCTCCTGTCCCGAGAAGGGAACCTGGCTCCTGGGAACTGGGTCTAACCCTCAGGTAGGAGAATCCTGCATGGCCACAGATCCACAACCACATTCTTTTTTTTTATATAGATTTTATTTATTTATTTGACAGAGAGAGATCACAAGTAGGCATAGAGGAAGGCAGAGAGAGAGAGAGGAAGAAGCAGGCTCCCTGCTGAGCAGAGAGCCCGATGCGGGACTCAATCCCAGGACCCTGAGATCATGACCTGAGCCGAAGGCAGCGGCTTAGCCCATTGAGCCACCCAGGCACCCTCACCACCACATTCTAAGGTCTCCCTGGACACCAAGCAGCACTGTGACTCATTAGACTGAGAACATCCGTCAACTTAGATCACTTGGAAATTTGAACAAAAACCAGCAGATCAAGCCTGCAATGTTCCTCAGCTGCAATGGTCATGCAAGGAAGACTTCCCAGGCCCCCATTCAGAGACCTCTGCTGTCGAATCTGTCTATAAGGGGGACCCTGGAGCCTTGTAAGCGGACTTCCCCTGTCCCACAGTAGGACACCTTGCTGTTTGGAGCAGCTCACAAGGTCCTGCTTGGGAAAATCTCCAAGAATTCTTGAGGCCACCCCACAATTCGTTGACCATCATGGATGCAAACCCAGCGTGAGCAGACATCTGACCCTCGCCCATACTCAGGTGCTGGAAATCTCGAAACAACCACTGCACAATGGAATGGTCCTGTGGTCGGCACTGAGCTTATCCCTGGCTTGTGTTTTCAGACTTCTGTCTTCACACTCCTCGCCTACAAGCCCTCCATATTGGGAATTCTGAAGCCACAGTGCAGCTTTCTGCCTGCCCACCACAAAGAAGAAGTGCCCTATGGGTCTTCGCAGAAACCCACATGAGGATCCTCCTGCACGGCCCTCAATGGCACCCCAATATAATAGACCGACCTCTGCATAAATTGTCTGTCTGACACCGCCTGATCCCCGACCTCCTGTCAGCCACCCAGATAGTGGGCCCTGATGAAGTCCCAGAACCTTAAGTCAGGTTCGGTGGGGTGAGGAGGTTCGGAGCCGACGACTAAAGAAAGAATTCTTAAGACGTCATTGGTGCAAAATGGTGGTTTATTAAAGCACGGGGACAGGACCCGTGGGCAGGAAGAGCTGCTGCCCCGGGTTGTGAAGGTGGCATGTTATATACCCCACGGTTGGGGGGAGGTGGTGAAGGAATGGGGGATTTCGACAGAGTTCTCACATGCTAGGGAGGGTCTACAAGGTGCCGGGGGGGAGTCTTTGCCATTATGGCTTGATTAATGTCGTCTTTAGGTCAAGCACTAACATCAAGATAATGGGGATTCTTGGTGGGGCATTATGATCTGGCTATCATTTACATTCCTTTCTACCCCAGTCTCCTCCAGTTTATGGTGGGAGGGGGCATTAGGGCTTCAGAAACCAAGAGTTATTCGCCTCTGGAAATTTGTGCTATTGATAAGGTAACCTCCCTGTTTAGGTCTCTAGGACATCTTGTAGGGCAAGGGAGATTCCTGTTCTGCAGGATTGTGATCCCTGCAAGTTAACTATTTATCATTTTATGGCAGTCAGGGGTGCCTGAGGAATGCTACACATATGGAGGGGAGCGGGTGAAGAGGGGGTGCAAGGCGCCAGCTTTTGCTTTGTCCTCAGCCAGCCTCCTGCTCCCTCATCATTCCCCCCTGAACAATTTTGACCCTTAAATCTTTAAGGTGGTTGAAGGTGGAAGGTCTCATCTTCTGTAATTTCTTCATGCTGAATAGGGGCGTAGAGCTGTCCCTACCTGCTCGGGTCAATATTGGTCAGGGTAGGAACGTATAAGGGAGTTACGAAAGGTGGAGGCAGCTGAATCCAGCGCTGACAGTGAAGAGGTGTCCTTGCGCACGACAAGGATGGTTTGCCGTGGTGAAGTCATTGTAGCAATGGAGTCTCGGCACCAAGTGGAGAAACATGGAACAAAGCAACATATTAAGATTAATAAGGCAATAAGAATGAGAAGCCCGAAAAGGAGATTTGGCCATAGTCCTTCAAACCAGGAACTTAACCATTCACTGAGAGAGAAAGAGGGATCTTGTAGGGCCTTAATCTGGGTATTCATATCCTTTATTATTCCTGTGACATTTTTGTGATAGTCTGGGATGTATACGCAACATTCTGTCTTGATAATTGCACATGTGCCACCCTGTGCTGCTGTCAGGACATCTAAGGCCATCCTATTCTGTAGGACTGCCTGGCGTATCTGTGACACTTTGGTATTAAGCAGGGAGATACCATTTAGTGAATCATTGAGTGCCTTTGTAGTATATTTATTAAGGGCTTCTACATGCCACATGACATCCTCTAGTCCCGCAGATGGAACAAAGATGGATGCTAAGTGATCATACCATTTAAAAACAGATCGTGTCCATCTTTGTTTCAACTTGGGGAGATTAGCTGGAGTTGTAATGGTTTTAGTAATGCGCCCATGAATCCAGGCAAATCCTCAAGTACAGCGACCTATCCATTCTGGAGGAAGCCAGGGCCACAGGTTGGTTCCACATATCCAGTGGGTTCCATTTGGAGCTGGCCACCTAATTCCAGGTCACCTTACCCAATCAGTAGCAAAACATTCAGTAGCCTGGAGTACTATTATTTGGGAACACATTTCTAATGATAGCCATCCTCGATACTGTGTGTTATTTGTCCAAGTATCCTACGTATGATTCTTTTTGTTCCCAGCATAAAACTGCCTTTTAACTGAGCTGTCCAATCATGGGTGTAAGCCACAGATGTGTATCTCAGATTTGATATATACCATCCTTAGTATAGCGATAAGGAGGGTTTTGGAACTTAGGCCCATATTTGATTGGGGAGTTATGGCTTGATAGCAATCCCCTTTCCTTCCAAATAGCTCCATGGGCATGTAGTACCAGGAAAGCATATTTGGAGTCAGTATAAATGTTAATTCTTAGACTTTGGCAATTGCAAAGTGCTAGTAAGCACTATGGCACACCTAGCTTTTCTTATTTTTTTCTATGAAAACTACTGTTATCAGAAAACCAACTGTCATTTATATTTTTAACAGGGGCATCTTAAATCTGGCCAGATAGAGTAAGCAAGATCAATAACCTTTTTGCTCTATAGAGAAAGAAGTACAGTGGTCAGGTTCAGGCATACAGGTAACTAGGTTTAAAGTTTGACAAGTTTTATTTCTGGCATATCTGTTAATGTAGCCCAGTATTTAATAAGTTGGCCTCCATCATCCATTGGTGGCCTTTGGCTTCTAAGACAAATTTGGACCTGATGTGACATCATTACAGTCAAGGACTGTCCCATAGTGAGCTTTGAGGCTCTTTTTATGAGGGCTGTTCTATGCTTAGCTAAAGCATCTGTTTGCAATTGCACCTCAACAGAGGTAGCCTCTAGGATAAATATGACTAAGGGATGAAACCAATAAGAAGACCTTTGAGTGGTCCAGCCTTAACAATATCCTGATTACAGAGGATCACTGGCAAGTGATAAAACTTGTCAAGAGATAAGGGGAGCCCCCCATGAATCATCCAATCCACTCATAAAGAAAGTGGGGTCATCCATTATCTCCACAAGTCCATAGTTAATCCTATGGAGTGCGATAGGTTGGCTTTTAGGCAATTTCATTATCCCAGCCACACACAAGGTGTTAGTCAAGTTATACAATTGTAGGGGAATCAATCCCATTTTTCCAGTTGTTTAATCATGTGCCGTGGGGTCTGCTAATATCCCCACAAAATAAAAAAGCAAGAAGATCATCTAAATGAGCTATTGTGTAACTTCTCTGAAGTTTATCTCAAGTTGTTTAGCTTAGGTAAACATTTAAAGACAATCAAATCTAGAATTTAACATTCATAAAGGTGTGTTACTAAAACAATTTTTCTCTCTAAAATAACCCTCATTTCCAGAGATAGCCAAATCAGGACTAATTCACTTGTGAAACAAGTCCAGTTTTAACAAACTTGGCCTAATTATTTACATAAGCTCAGTAAGAACAGTGACTGTGATCAATAGATCTTTTAGAATCTGCTTTGCTGGAACTTTGTATAAGGAATCTCTAGGTTGAACTTTTAGTAGCCTCTCCGGGCCAGAAGCCAAGCCCTGTACTTGCCATGAGGCATGCCTGCAATACCTTTGGGCGAATTCCTCTTCCCGAGACTGCACCTACCAAGGAGTGACATTCTTTACTCACCTGGTGGGGCTGCTGGGAACTCTGTAAGCAAGGTATCAGGCCAACAGTCCCAAGGGGCTTTATGGCTCCAGGTTTCATAAAGTCAACCTTAGTTCCTTAAAGCTGTCTGGTCATATCTGAATCTTTTCAAATATGACATCCCAGTCAAAGCCTTGGTAAAATAACCAGTTTCCAATTCTTTCCTGTTACAAGGAGAACAGATTCTTATTGAACTTATGCAAATGACTGATTGCCACGGAAGAAAGAATACTTACTAAGACCTTTTGGTTTCAGAGGGTTCAGATAGAGAGAAAAGCTTGAATGCTTTGAGCACTTTCACATCTCTATAAGTTACAGATAACTAGGAGGGAGTATCCCTAGTCTGTAAGAGCAAACAGTAGAGAGAACCAGCAATGTTTAAAGTAAGACAAAACATTAAGAGACACAACACTATAATCTTTTAGTTCATTTAGTCCCATGTTACTAATTCTGGTGAATGCAGCTTTAGTCAGGTCTGGAAATTCATACCCATTTCAGTTTTAGGATTTCCAAGCATATCAAATATCTGTATTTGTCCTGAAAGTCCTTTATAGGAATATCCTTGAAGATAAAACTCATTTTACCAGAGAATTAAAACAATTATAAATGACAAAAACTCAGAATGGATATGGTTAGAGCTAAAGAGACACGGGAGTTTACAATTTAGCTGCAAGGAAATCAGATTATTTCTGTGATACATAACATTTCCATAATTACAGTATCAAGCGATGATCTCTCAAAACGTTAAAACTTTAGGAAGTGCGTAGAATCTCTAGAATAGTTACAGCATTTTCCCAAATGTAATCCAAGGTTTATCATTGGTTCAGTAGTACTTCATGAGCAACTTCACATACCAAGGAAAAGCCTGAGTTAAAGAGATTTACGATTTAAATCTTGTCAACATTTGCTAAAATCTTAGAAAGTTTTAAAGCACACGCCTAAATATAATTAGGGATGTTAAACACCTGATAAAACTGAACATAGAAACTCGTTTTTCTGGGCAGGCAAAGAGAAAACCATTTACATTTTCTTAACAGCAGATCAATTGATCTAAGAAAACATTGTCCTTTTGAACAGAGACAATTTCAGTCTTGTACCAATGTACCTTTAAAACCCATTCATTTCAATCTTAATCCATTCTTGACCAGGCTAAAATTCCTTTTCTGAAGATTTCCCTTCACAAACCTTCTACAACTTTCCTTTGCATTCAGGTTTTGTCCCAAGCCATTTCCTTCCAAACAACCATCTCATTTAGGACAAAATTACCTTCCTTTACCTTCAACAAAATGTATTCCCATTCCTTAAATCTTTCTTACATATCTCCTACTTTCCTACATACAGAGTTTCCCTTTATTTCCATCAGTCTTAGTTACACTAAGCAGAACTTTGTATTCTTAGAAACACCTTTAGTTATTAACCAATTGTGAACTGTTACAACAGAATTCTTCAGGTGGCAATTTATGAATCAGTTCAGTGGCAAACAAGTTTACCAGCAGACTTAAATACTCTTAGTTTCTTTGCAGTAAGAAGTCAAAAGCACAAACCTACATTCAGTAATTAATGACTTAGCATTTTATCCTGTTTGGTTAAGACCTAGATGTCCACAATTTAATTCCATTTGTCATCCAAGCAAAACTTTAAAACTTTCAGGTTACCAAAGACTTTGAAAGCTACTTCAGCAATTACCCATTAGAAATTTGAGACAGACAATTAACCATCAGTTTAGTCATTTCTTTGCTAACAAATTTTAACAAGTAACACAAGCTTATTTGACCTTCAGTAAACTTTGATAGAATAAAAGCTTCACATTTACTGCTGTAAACTTAAGACAGGTCTTAATTAAACCAACAAACTTAACTTAGTTCCAATAGTGATTTATGTTCCACCTGGACCCACTCCACTTTGAATGTTTACCTGAGACATGCGTGGGAAGATCTGGAGTGGGGGTGTTAGGTCCAGGGGGGCTCTTCTCGCTCCTTGACAGTGAAGAGAGAAGGAGCCGTGGTGCATAATCTAGAAGCTAGTCATGCAGGCTGCACACACGTTGGTACAGAAACACGTAAGGGGGAAACAGAAGAAACAAAGTGCTGCCAGGAGGCAGAGAAAAGATTCCCGGTTTCGGAGCTCATAAGCCCCAACAGAGGAGCAGACGCCATGCTTTCCCACCAGCAAGGGGGGAGGGGTTAGGCAGTCCAAGTCAGGCCAGAGAACACAGGGAAACTTCCCCGAAACAAAGAGAGTTTCGGCAGCTGCTTGGGAATATTCCTTATGGTCTCTGTCTCGAGTTAGACCAACCCCAGTTGGCTCCAGTTATAGCCATTAACACGGGATGTGAGTGAGGGAGAAGCCCCCACATCTATTAAGAGAAACAGAGGAATAAAGCCAGAGTCCCCTTTGCTAGGGATGGCCCAGCAACCTGGGTTTACTAGAAGAAGGCTTATTTACGTAATTACCATCCAATATGTCAGGAGAAAGTTTACTAGCTGACTCATTTGGGCAAACACATTTTGCAAAAGCCCCTTAGTCTGGGGTCCTGGTGTAGAGCAATAAAGGCCTAGGTATGAGCAGTGAAGGTGTCCTAGGTCCATTTGCCCTCTTTCCTGCAGAGATCTAACTGATAGATCCCACTGAGGCCATGCAGTGTTACAGGAGCTCAGTCCTTTCCTAAGTTTTGCTTCCTGAAGACTGCATACCGTTTTGCCATATTAACCCCAAAAACGCTAGAGAAGTTTGGCAAGGGGAAATTACCCAATTTCATAGCTTTAGGCGGTTTGCAGAAGACACTGACGAGAAACAGTAAAGATTGAAATCCATCATGGTCTATGCGACATTCCAACACATGTGGTCCTTACAGCCAACTTCCCTAGAAAACGGTCCCCGGTTGCGTTTTAATTCAATCGGGTACTGGTTTCGGCCGGCTCCCAATGGAGGTCCCGCGGCCAGAAGTGGCTAGACCGGGCATGTGGAGGGGATCACATTAGATCAATCAGGAGGAAACCTCACACGGAGTCTTAAGATTGGCAGCCGTCCTGGTGACTTAGGTGGCTGTCCCGTGCCCAAGAGAGACAACTTTCTATAAGAACAGGAATAGAGTGAGGCCATCAAGTTTCTTGGTCTTATTGCCATTCCGGCCAGGGTACTAGCTTACAGCCAAAAGGCAGGCGCTCTCCTCCCCGTGGAGTAGCCACGGGCTAGAGGATTACAGCCTGAGCAATTGACATGCAAGTGTTCCAATAAGACCATACTCCTTGAAAAAGCCCTGGATTGAGAGTACAGGAAAAGGAGAGAAAGTACTCACCAATTTGCACCGAAGCTCAGAGTCCGAATGTAAAGACTCACAAATCTCCTGGCTGGCTCGCCAAAAATGATGAAGTCCCAGAACCTTAAGTCAGGTTCGGTGGGGTGAGGAGGTTCGGAGCCGACGACTAAAGAAAGAATTCTTAAGACGTCATTGGTGCAAAATGGTGGTTTATTAAAGCACGGGGACAGGACCCGTGGGCAGGAAGAGCTGCTGCCCCGGGTTGTGAAGGTGGCATGTTATATACCCCACGGTTGGGGGGAGGTGGTGAAGGAATGGGGGATTTCGACAGAGTTCTCACATGCTAGGGAGGGTCTACAAGGTGCCGGGGGGGAGTCTTTGCCATTATGGCTTGATTAATGTCGTCTTTAGGTCAAGCACTAACATCAAGATAATGGGGATTCTTGGTGGGGCATTATGATCTGGCTATCATTTACATTCCTTTCTACCCCAGTCTCCTCCAGTTTATGGTGGGAGGGGGCATTAGGGCTTCAGAAACCAAGAGTTATTCGCCTCTGGAAATTTGTGCTATTGATAAGGTAACCTCCCTGTTTAGGTCTCTAGGACATCTTGTAGGGCAAGGGAGATTCCTGTTCTGCAGGATTGTGATCCCTGCAAGTTAACTATTTATCATTTTATGGCAGTCAGGGGTGCCTGAGGAATGCTACACATATGGAGGGGAGCGGGTGAAGAGGGGGTGCAAGGCGCCAGCTTTTGCTTTGTCCTCAGCCAGCCTCCTGCTCCCTCATCAGGCCCCATATCCTCCAGGTGGGTCCAACCTTGGCCCGAGGCCATCATCTTGAAGCAACCTGGATATTCAGGTACCTGTCCCAGACTTAGCTCAAATTCCTGCCCATAGGGGACTCGGAAGCACAAAAGAGTGCTCCTCCTTCCCCATGGCCAGAAAACTGAATGTTGAGATGGCTGTACAACCCTGAGTGGGAACCAGGTGCATGGTCCATGAGACCACGCCTACACAGGATGGGCAGCTGGGCACAAACAGGCATTGTGACCCTCAGAATGAGACCCCTTTCCAAAGATCCCCCTTGGGATCTGGACCAGGATCCCAAATCGAAGCTTTGGTTAAGTTTTCCCAGTGTCTGGACCCAGAAACCATCTCTGGAATCCCTGTTTGGACAGGATCCCATAGATGGAATACAGTATTTTCCTCTTCCCCAGAAAGAAATCAAACTCTTGGGTGCCAAGCAGAATCACCAGAGTGGAAGAATATCCCATGGACACATGAGGTCACCCCTCCATTTAGTGGCCATCCTAGACACAAAATCCAGACAGAAAAGCCTGTGCTCCTCCCTCCCAGCCTCCTGAATTTCAAATCCCGAGGAGCTTCCCTCAGGGTCTTCAGATTCGGACTGCCAACACCTCACTCCTATCTCTTATCCGAGGTTGTGTCTAAAGTCTTTGGTCCCAAAGTCCTGACACACATGACCTCCAGGATGGGGCCTCGAGAAACACATGACATCACTGGCCCTGCTCTCCTGAGGAAACCCTGCCCATCTCAGTTTCCCAAAATGTCCAGATTAGGAGAAAACTGCAAGGCCCCTGACTGCACCCCAATTTCATAGGCCACTCTGGAAAAAGTGCACAGCCTGACACAGCTTCAGCACCTACCTCCACGATGACATGCAGGCCAATGGCACTTAGTCCGAAGATTGAAACTTCCATGGCCCTAAAACCTCATCAGAACCCTAGCTTATGTTTTGATGTCTCTCTCCCTAGAGGGCTGTTCTGGAAATTCAAGCATATGGTCCAACCTGTGGTCCGTGAGCCATACAAGAGCACACCTCCTGTCCCAAGAAGGAAACCTGGCTCCTGGGTACTGGGTCTAATCCTAAGGATAGAGAATCCTCAATGGTCAGAGAGCCGCCACCACATTCTAAGGTCTCCCTGGACATCAAGCAGCATTGGGACCTGTTAGACTGAGAACTTCCATCAACGCAAATCACTTGGAACTTGGAATCAGTGTCATTGGTTCAAGCTTACCCTGTTCCTCAGCTGCAATGGTAACAAGAGATTGGCTTCCCAGGCCTCCAATCAGAGAGCATTGCTATCGAATCTTCCAAATGGGGTCCCTGGAGCCCTGTAAGAAGACTTCTGCTGTCCCTTAGTAGGACACCTTGATATTTGGAGCAGCTCACAAGCTCCAGCTTGGAAAAACCTCCAAGAATTCTTGAGGCCTCCCCACCATTTGTTGGCCATCATGGATACAAACTCCAGCGTGAGCAGACATCTTCCCCTCGCCCAGGTGCTGAAGATCTCGAAACAACTGCTGTACATTGGAATAGACATGTGCTCGGCACTGAGCGTAACCGTAGCTTATGTTTTCATACTTCTGTCCTCACACTCCTCGCCTGCAAACCCTCCAACTTGGATATTCTGGAGCCGTAATGCAGCCATCTGCCTGCTCACCAGATAGAAGAAGTGAAGAAAGGGTCTGTGCAAAAATCCCCCATGAGGATCCAGTTGCACAGCTCTCAAAAGCACCCCAATATCATAGGCCGAACTCTCCACGAATGTTCTGTCTGACACAGCTCGAGCCCGAGCTCCTGACAGCCACCCAGAAAGCAGGCCTCATTTTCTGCAGGTGGGTCCTGCCTTGGCCCGAGGACCTCATCTCAAAGTGAACTGGGTATTCAGGCACCTGTCCCAGAACTTAGCTCAAATTCCTGCCCATGGGGGAACCTGAAGCATAAAAAAGTACACCTCCTTCCCCATGGCAGGAAAACTGAATGTTGAGATGGCAGTCCAACCCTCAGAGTGGGAGCCAAGTGCATAGCCCATGAGGTCACACCCACTCAGCATGGGCATCTGGGCAAAAACAGGCATTGTGACCCTCAGAATGAGACCCATTTCCAACAAGAACACTCGGGAGCTGTACCAGGAAAACATAGAGCAGGACCCTAGGCCCAAATCCTAAGCCTTGTTGCGGTGATCCAGGCTCCAGAACCCAGGACCCATCTCTGGAATGGCTGTTTGGACGGGATCCCTGACTCATAAAACTGCGCTCCTCCCATCCCCCAGAAATACACCAAACTCTTGGGTGCCGAGCAGAATTCCCAGAGAGGTAGAATCTCACATGGACCCATGAGGCCACCCCTCCATTTCGTGGCCATCATAGACAAACAAGTCAGACAGAAAAGACTGTGCTCCTGCCTCACAGCCGTCCGAATTTCATATCTGGAGATGCTTCGCTCAGGGTCTGCAGATTGGGTCTGCCATCACCTCGAGCTTAACTCTTACCCGAGTTTGTGTCTGAAGACTTTGGACCCAGAGTCCTGACCCATATGCCCTCCAGGATGGGGCCTCCAGGAACACACAACAGCACTGGGCCAGCTCTCCCAAGGAATGTCAGCCTGTCTCAGTTTCCCAACCCACCAGATTAAGAGAAAATTGCAAGGCCCCTAATACCACCCCAATTCCATAGGAAGCTCCAGAAAAAATGCATAGTCTGACACAGCCTCAGAATATACCTCCAGGAAGACACCCAGGTCAATGGGAAGGGATGAAATGGCCTAACCCATGGCAGGTTCGATGTGCTGGGTGTGAAGCCAACTGTCTCAATGTCTCTCACAAGGTCTGGGCTCAGGCTATGTAAGACAGAGCATAGTGTTTAGGGTAGCCTATGCAATTGGGGTGTTGCCGAGGGCTGAGCAGGTTGATTTTCATTTGGGGTTTCTAAGCAATGCCATAGACAATGTTTTTCTTTGGGGGGCAGGCAGAGTGCTTCGTTCTGGAACCAGAATTCCCAATCATGAGGGCTTTTGGGCCAGGAGTGCTAGGGTAGAGTCTGAAAACAAAACATAGGGTGAGGTGGGGAGCAGGCCCACTCTGCAAAGGCTGAAAGGATATCTCATGCATCTGAAGTCAGGCTGAGGATCAGACATTGGCTGAGGTTGGATTGTGCCCTTGATGGCACCTTCATGAAGCAGGTGCCTCATGAGGCCAACGAAGTTTTCCCACGCTGAGTTTGGAGGTTGCCACAAACCACAAGGTTTCCTTCTGCGAGACAGTCGAGTCCTGTTGAATGGCTCCAGTACATACCATACGGAAGGACTGAAGAGGAGGGTTCAAAGGATGGATCCCTGAACAACATGCCTCGCATTCCCTTTGGCCATTAACGACAAGATATGTTTGTTCTGCTGGCTCTGGGGCAAGCTAACCAGTGGGCTGAGTTGAAATGGCCTCTCCTGAGGATGCGTCATAATGTGGGTTTCTGTCCATGGAGACCTTGGAATGTGATGGTTGTACTGTGGCCCTGCGGAATTCTCCGACCAGAAGGGTTTGATACAGATCCAGTAAGAAAGCACTCCATGTGGAGACGAGAGAGGTTTGGTTTGGAGCCTCAGAAAAACCTAATATGCTGGTATAAGAAACCAGTCCTCTGAGGACAGACACATGAAAACTAAAGCTAAGGTTCATATTAGGGCCTAAGGGCCTGTCCATTTCAATCTTCTGTCTCTGGGGACACTGTCTGAAAGTCTAAGTGGTGATAATGGCAGAGCTGGTGTCAGAGTGCCCCTTTTAGTCCAGGGCAGCCTACACTATCAGGATGGCCTCAGGGGCCTTGGAACTTTTCCCTAACCTGTAGGGTTGTGGTCAATGGATTGGGCACACTTTCCTTGGAGATGGCAGGCACAATCTTTCACTGTGGCTCCAGATGCCCTAGCCTGGAGGGTGTGTGGGTCCAGGCTGTGGGCACATAATTCTGAAAACAAAAACTCAGCTTATGAGTGGCGCCGAGGGTATGGCAGGCCGGATGTACAGATAAAGAGTGAGCTCCTTGGCTTGTGAATCAAGGGCGAGATTCCTTCAGGCTTTTGTCTCTGGATGCGTCCAGGATAGCCGTGGATTGTAGGGAGTGGCCTCAGTGACTGTGGACGAGTAACCTCTCTGGGGATTTGTCCCAGCTAACAGGAGTTTGGGGTCATTTTGTGGGAAGGGTGGAGTCCTGTTGTCTGGCTCATGTGTCTCTCCAAGAAAGTGATTCCAGAGCAGAGCCCCAGGAACAGGGGGGAGACTGGAAAACTCAAAACTGGTGAGGATTGGGTGTATAGGGGCTTGGCACGCCCCATATGAGGGCTCTTGGTCAAGGCCCTGACAGGTCTTTCTTTGATATTGGCCTCATGCTGAGGGTCACAGAGTGAATTTCTGCCCAAGGCAGCACTCAAGTTTGGGCGTGGTTTCAGGGGAAATGAAGGTTTCTCCAACCCTGAAGGTGTGACTGCATGCCAAGAGCAAGCCTTACAGCCATGGGGAAGAAGGAGTTCTGATTTGTGCTTCAGATGCCCAACTGTGTGGGGAATTGATATAATATCTGGGTTTAGATATCGAAAAACCAAGGTTAGGAAGAGATAACGGCATAAGATCATGGCGTGTCAGAAGTGCTAGGTGTGTGGCCAGCTGTCTCCTTGCCTGTCTGGACGTCTGGCATCAGGCTGTGAAAGGCAGAGCATTAGTGCCCAGAGCAGCCTATCAAATCTGAGTGCCGTCGAGGCAAGAGCAGGTTTATCCTCATCTGGGTTTTATGGAAAGCCCCACAAGGAAACGTTTTCTACCGGTGGGCTGTAACTGGGCAGGCTTGTGGTTCTGCAATTCCTACTCTGGAGGGATTGTTTGCCAGGAGTGTGAGGAAGGAAGTCTGAAAACACAAGCTAGCGTGAGGTTTGGGACCGAGGGCACGGCAGGCCACTCTGCAGAGGCTGAATCAAGATCTCCTGCATTGCGGTCATGTCTACTATGAGAAGTGCTTCAAGCTAGAGTTTTTTACCATGATGGCCTCTCCCTGAAGGATATGGGGGGCTTCATGAGGCCCGGCAGGTTTGCCGTTTTCTCCTACACTGAAGGTTTGACTCACGGCCAGCAGCAAGGTTTCCTGCCATGGGGAAGGAGGGGTTCTGACTTGTGCATCAGGTTCCCCCCTGTGCAGGGATTGGAGATAAGGTCTAGGTTCCGATGACTGAAAACCCAGGTTGGGAATGGATGGTGGCCTAAGGCAGTGGCGGGTCCAATGTGCTGGGTGTGCAGCCAGCTGTGTCGGTGTCTGTTGGAAGGTCTGGGCTCAGGCTATTTGCGACAGAGCATCACTGTTTAAGGTAGCCTATGCAATTGGGGTGTTGCCGAGGGCCAAGCAGTTTGATCCTCATTTGGGGTTTCTGGGCAGCGCCATAGACAATGTTTTTCTCCTGGGAGGCAGGCACAGTGCTTCATTGTGGCCCCAGAATTCCCAGTAGGGAGGGTTTGTGGGCCAGGAGTGTGAGGACGGAAGTCTGAAAACACAAGCTAGTGTGAGGATTGGAGCCAAGGGCAGAGTAGGCCCACTCTGCAGAGGCTGAATCAAAATCTCCTGCATCTGAAGTCAGGCTGAGGATCAGACGTTGGCTGAGGCTGGAGTATGTGTCCATGATGGCACCTTCATGAAGTGGGGGCCTCATGAGGCCAAGGAAGTTTTCCCACGCTGAGTTTGGAGGTTGCCCCAAACCACAAGGTTTCCTTCTGCGGGACATTCGAGTCCTGTTGCATGGCTCCAGGACATACCATACGGAAGGACTGGAGAGCAGGGTTCGAAGGATGGATCCCTGTACAGCATGCCTCGCATTCCCATTGGCTATTAGCGACAAGATATGTTTGATCTGCTGCCTCTGGAACACGCGACCCAGGGGGCTGAGTTGAAATGGCCTCTCCTGAGGATGCGTCATAATGTGCGTTTGGGTCCATGGAGACCTTGGAATGTGCTGGTTGTTCAGTGGCCCTGCGGAACTCTCCTACCTGAAGTGTTTGATACATCCCAGTAAGAAAGCTGCCCATGTGGAGATGAGAGATGTTTGGTTTGGTGCCTCAGAAAAGCCCCATGTGCTGGTCTACGAAAACAGTCCTCTGAGAACGGAAACATGGAAACCAAAGCTAAGGTTCAGATTAGGGCCTGGGGGCCTGTCCATTTCAACCTTCTGTCTCTGGGGACACTGTCTGAGAGTCTAAGTGGAGATAGTTGCTCCGCTGGTGTCAGAGAGCCCCTCTTAGTCCAGGGGGGCCTACACTATTGATGGCCTCAGGGGCCTTGGAGCTTTTCCCTAACCTGTAGTGTTGTGGTCAATGGATTGGGCACACTTTCCTTGGAGAGGGCAGGCACAATCTTTCGCTGTGGCCCTAGAGGCCCTAGCCTGGAGGTGTGTGGGTCCAGGCTGTGGGCACAGAAGTCTGAATACACAAACTCAGCTTATGAGTGGCGCCTAGGGTATGGCAGGCCGGATGTACAGCCCGAGAGGGAGCTCCTGGGCCTCTGAAACAAGGGCGAGTGGGAGGCGTTCCTTCAGGCTTTTGTCTCTGGATGTTGTGTCCGGGATAGCCGTGGATTGGAGCGGTGGCCTCAGGTACTGTGGACGAGTATCCCTCTCTGGGGATTTGTCCCAGCTCCCAAGAGTTTGGGGTCATTTTGTGGGAAGGGTGGAGTCGTGTTGTCTGGCTCATGGGTCTCTCCAAGAAAGGGATTCCAGAGCAGAGCTCCAGGTACGGGCGGGGCGACTAGAAAATTCAAACCGTGGTGAGGATTGGGTGCATAGGGGCTTGGCAAGCCCCATATGTGGGCTCTTGGTCCAGGCCCTGACAGGCCTTTCTTTGACATGGGGCTCATGCTGAGGATCACAGTGTGAATTTGTGCCCAAGCAGCACTCAAGTTTGGGCGTGGCATCAGGGGCCATGAAGGTTTCACCCACCCTGAAGGTGTGACTCCATGCCAAGAGCAAGCTTGACAGCCATGGGGAAGGAGGAGTTCTGTTTTGTGCTTGCTATACCCAGCTGTGTGGAGAATTGATATAATGTCTAGGTTCAGATATCTGAAAACC